>NC_143554.1:121515000-121815000 GCF_054136105.1 Typopeltis vanoorti
AAATAGGGACGGACTTAATGCTGACCCTTGATGCAAGCCAACTTCACATCAATAATGTCCAGATCAATAAATACCAGCTGTAGCGCCTTTGCTTCTCTCGAAACTTTACCATCGTCTGTCGTAACCCAAAGATAGCATCTGTTGTCGATCGACCAGGCATGAAACCAAAGTTATGAGATAATACCAATCTCATAACTTTGGTTTCATGCGTGGTCTAATCTTGTAGATGGGGACAAGAGTACTATCCCTCCATTCCTCGAGATATGAGATAATAATAACAGCAATAAAACAAAAACAAACAGAAGATGAAACAGAAAAAATAGGAAGAAAGAGGATGAAAAAGAAAAAAAAAATGTATGTCAAGAGTCAAATTTTGAAAAGTTAAGAATTTCGCATACCTAGTCATCAACATGAAGGATGATTTACACTGTAAAAAAGAGATATGAAAGCTAAAGTAAGTATGCAGAGAATGGACGTGATAGGGGAAGGTAAATCAGTGGGCCTTACCATAAAGCTGAGACTGCTGGAAACATCCGCAGTCACAAGTGCTCTCTATGGTTGTAAGGTATGGGAAATGGGGGAACGTCTCTGTGAGACGAATATCAGTTTTGCAATAACATATTGTAGAAAGATTCTCCGAATTAGATGGGTACAAAAAGTAACAAATGAAGACCGACCTTCATCGCAAATGAAACTGCAAACAAAAATCGAATGCAGAAAATAATTCAAAGGAAACTCATTTTTTATCGACATAAAGGCAGAATGGATAACACTAGACAGATATCAAGTAGTACGTGGTCGTCAGCTTCCAAGCAAGAATTTCTCTTACAATGGAACTTCAAATCTACTCAAAGGGTGTGTAATTAAAATTGAATTAAGGAGAAGTCTCAGAGCACCGTACTTCATGTTCCTGGAGTATCATGACCACGAATGATACGTACATGTAAATCAGATGTTCTTGCCAACTTACTTTCCTCATTTTATTTAATCCACATGAAATCATACACACTTAATTCATCTCTCTCTCTCTCTCTCTCTCTCTCTCTCTCTCTCTCTCTCTCTCTCTCTCTCTCCAGATTCTTTCAAGATTAAGAATGAATTATTGTTTACAAGAGCAGGGGTTAAGAGTGTCGTCCATAATCTCATCTCCTCTTACTTCCAAGTCAATAGCAGTGTCTGTGAAAATGATTTAAAAGAGCCTGCGAGAGAGGAATCATCTGTTAAAATTGACCTCTTCTGGAGAGCAAGAAGTTCTGAAGAAGCTTTGGATACACGACTTCAAATATAATGAGAAAGGTATTCTAAAGCGAGGTTATTTGGATTTTGTGTAATGCAACGAGATGAGTTATAGAAGTGAGAGATTGTTTTAAATGAAAAGAATACCAAGTTTTTGTAGGTTTAGGAAGCTACAAATGTGATGGGTTGGTGCCAGCACAAGCTACAGGTTGATTTACACCCAACACAAGAATACAAAACTGATCGTTACTAAATATCGGAAGATTATGATAAGGGAGAATGAAGCAAAATCTTTCTTTGTGAAATCTATTTGAAAACGGAATTCACCAGTACCTATCCAGAAACGGGGAAGCGTACTTCGCTGTTCAGTCCCTTGTCCCTTTGAAGGAATTGAATGTTTTTTTTCGGGGGGGGGGGAGAAGGGGTAAACTGAGCATCTAATGAAATGACTAGTATATTATGTCTTTCTGCGATTCTCATCACCTGCCTGAAGTGGCTGTTTTTATTTCACATAAAAAACACGTACTTACGGGGGAAAGCACTAACACTTTCTCTACAGTTTGAAGAGAGTTAATTCACATTCATTTGAAAAGTTCTTAGTTTAAAAGTGTTTCTTATCCGAGACGATATTCTAAACCATGCTGTTACAGCAGGACAAATATTTAAAATCCGATCACTTAGCTATAACTGCTTTTAAACCATTCACTTTCTAGATAGTCGGGTGGTAAGGACAAGTTCAGCCAGTTTAGTTGAGTCGTAGGCCGAACTCCAGTAACTGTGTGCCATACCATTACATATCATACCATACCACTTCAGTGGATGGTATGATTACACCCGCTTAGTTTATTTTCACCTATGGTTGTAGAGAATGTTAACACGAAACAAACAAATGACCGCAGATTTAAAAACTACAAGGAACAGTTTAGTTAATGGTTGATTTAAATACAGTAAGTGCTAGATTAAAATCTTACAGTTTATATTACATGTATGATAAAACTGTACATATTCAAAACCAATTTAGCCAACATACAACTATTGAAAACTTGGATATTCTGAGAAAGTCAGGATATCTTTAGAGCTCAGATAAAACTGTACAATATTTGTTCTTCTGTGTTTGATGTCTGTGATTTGAATCCACTTATTTTGATGGAAAATGACTTAACACTGTATGTAACTCCCAAGAGCTGTATGATCAAGAAGATTCATTAGGGATTTCACAGAGAATTTCTTCTTTCTTTTATGAATAAAAATAAGAGGTTCGGCACAAATGAAAACTGTTCTTTTGATAGCAATTCGAAGTTAAAGAAAATAGCTGCGGGAGGCGTGAATAAAACGCTAAGTTTCTATACAGCATATATTGATTCATTTCTATTATATAACTCAAATTAATTGGGTGATAAATTTCCATCACTTAACAGGAAAAAATTCTACGTCAATGTTAGCTATTCATTCCGATATATATACTAATTCTACATCGATTCTCTGAGATGTTTTTCTTCTATTGAGCTTGGGTGATCTCTCTAAACCTGGGGAAGGAAATAAACAAATATTCTATTAGCTAAATAAATGAATAATGTTTCTCTGTTTTGTGTAAGCGCAATTAGTAATAATGGCGCTGACATTATACGCTGTGACATTAAAAACATGCGTGGCATTGTGTCCACGCCTGTGTGTTCGTGACATTGTGAGAAGGCCATCATTACTCGTTATGATGAGAGGTCAATTCCCTGTTCGGTGTTCACTGTAGATGTTATCTTTGCAAAGTTTGTAAACATAATTCACTGGCTTCATATATTTTATATAAAGCCATTGAAGGCTCACTAAGTATATTTAGGTTAGTGAGATTTATTTTTTATTTCTTTTCAGTATACAAAACATTAAAGAAAAGAATATAGGGAAATTGTTAACAGTTACAGGAAAGTTAGATATTAGCTTAACTGGGATCCAAAAGCTAAGGACGAAATACATTTTTACCTGTATATGAAATAATTTTCATGGCTACACCCAAATATGAACCTAAATATATTGCCAGCACAGTAATAAATTATATAACACAAAACGTGTTATAAATTGCGTAAATTGTAATACGTTAAAGCATAAAAATTCCTCAAGAACGCATTTAAGAAATTAGTGTACAGTGCTTACAGAAAGCTATCTATGCTGAGAGACATTTCAGTACGGAATATGTCTACCTTGACCTGCAATGCAGTCCTTACAACGTCGTACCAAGTGATGCAGGAGTTCTGCGGCAATCTTGCGAACTCCTACTTCAGAGGAAGGACAAGGCTTTGTCTGCTTTGTGCTACTTGCATTAATCGAGATATCCGGTACCTGAAGTTTAACAGAGCTGACTTGAAAGCTGACCCGTCCTTTTGCGTCGATTATGTTTTGCTGTGATAACCACAAATCTATCCTCATGCTTCATGGTGAAGTAAAGGCGACTTCTTAGCATCTGCAACACAACCCATTGGTTTGAAACGCTACAGAGACTGGAAACAACACAATGTTTGATTTCAAATTCTCTGGTAATATCTTTCCCTCTTAAAATCATCTAGATGATGTCTTGGAGACATTGAAGACATTCAAGTTTGCAACTTTATGCATTCACGAAAATATATTACTTCAAACACAATTCGCTTTGGGAAGCCTTTTCCCTTTTATTCTGTTCTGCGGAGTTCTACCACGTGACTGCTTTTCACGCGATTCGAAAATGTGAATGTGTACGCGCTTTATATTCGAAAGCGACAGATAGAGAGGAAGTATTGCATTGTCCAAAATGTTCACTTACCTCTCGGAGTTCAATGTTTGTGGCATCCCCTAAACAGACGTTCGAGGAGAAACCCTCGAAAAACAGGACCATACCATTACAGCGCCTCTTCCGAATTTAATAGTTGGGGATTCAGCGGGCATCCGCCACACCCACTCCTAACAATCTGCTCGTTGAAGATTTAGCATGATTAGTTGCTCCATAACATCTTTGCAAGCTACCATGTCGCACTGTACACCCTCCTTGTACCACGGAAGACGAAGCTGTATGTTGGATCTGGTTATGTTGGACTTGCGGTCCTACCATGAAGAATGGAGCTTTTTACATATTATCATTTTTTGTATCCTACTGTTTTGTCTAGTGAGTGTGGTGAGTCATCCACAGAGGGTAGCACTTCCAGTTGAGTTGACTCCCAACAATTCAATCTCAGTATGGTGCCACTAATCGCTGACCTGTTGTGGAGCAATCTGTCAACAATTTGCCGTACAGATAGGCCTTCAACATGGGATCCTCTCACAAAGCCTCTTTCAAACTCCGTCAGTTCCCCTTCTCGCAGCCATTTCATTCGGACCGAATTATCCTGACTTGGGAACATCATATTCCTACAATTTGTATCGACTACAAACAGGTGATTCGTTATATGGCGCAATGTACCCTTATTCATTGAGTTATCCGTTGACGTCTCCCTAAGCGGTGTATGCATGTAAGAGAGAAGAGACATAAGTATTTTAAAATAAATAACGTAAAAAGAAAGACACTAATAATCAACAGACAAAGAAAAATCGAAGGAAAAAAGAAAGAAAGAAAGAAAGAAAGAAAGAATAAAACCAGAAAGAATAAAATCAAAAACAAGTAGCAGCTAGTAAAACCGCTTTTAAATACATTTATGTGTCATTGCGTTAGTATGTGATTACTCAAGAAGCCAACGCGTACTTTAAAGCTAGAATAGACTGACGTTTCCAAGATATACTTTCCTAAAAATTTCAACTTTTATTTTCTTTGCAGTTTTAATAACTTATTTAACTCAGGTATCGAAATGTATTATGTGACCACGTAGTCTTGCAATGGATGCAAGAAAACCATTCATCCTCTCATGCAATTTAAAAATGTCTCCATCGTAGTCACTCTTTAATCTGTCAGAAATTATGCTTGCTCATTAGTATCATCCACTAGGTGTCTCACAGAACTCATGACGTCAGATCAAATGTATTAATACAACATTTAAGTGTACCTCGTGTTTCTTTTTCATGAATAAAAATCAGAATAATGAAAAAACTGTAACTAGGTAGATGAAATTCCGCACTTGAAAATAAAAGGTGAGGATATATTTTCGATAATAAACACTCGTTAACAGATGTCCTGAAATGTTTTCATTATTCAACTTTCAAAATTGTTCTTGCCTTAATATTCTGATTTTATTTTCTCATTTCCATCAGTTCCAGAAGAAGAAGAAGGAAATTATTATCTCATAACTCTTTTCGTCTTCATTTAAATTCAGCATTTTTCTTTTTAGTGCTTCTTCATCTTCTTCAATAATGTGCAAATCTAAGATTGTTTATATTCATATCTCCAAATGACATTCCTCTTAAATTATATTTTTTGACATCATTGAAGAATTATAAACTTCTCTTTTGCTTACTTTCAGTAAGACTGCATTAAGAATATCATCAATTCTTCTAGTACAATTTCTTTCTTTTTTGACATTATCTACTGAATTTTCATCTTAAATTGGATGCTATTAGTAATATGAAAATATGAAATATAGAAAGCGATTGCATGATTGTAACAAATATTGGGAAAACAAAGAGAATGACTGAACGAAGGAGTGGTTTTAAATGTATACCGCGTAATTACTACACTGAAAAATTTATGCCATTTTAATTAAATAATAGGTTGAGCTAATATTATCGTGGGATACACCGTTATACAAACACATTGGTATAATATAGGTTCTCATTTATCAAGCGAATAAAGTTACGTTTATATTCTGTTTTTGTATTTCGAGGGGGACATATGGATTGCGAATTGCAGAAGCCGAACATCTCTCGTAGACGGCAGAGTGCTCCTCGAAACGAATTCATAGCATGTAAAGCAGGTAACTGTGTCAGGTATAGAGTGAACTTAAATGGCGACAGAGCATTGATATATAGCATTTTCAGTTATTTAATCAAAAAAGTTATGTAACCTTCATCGTAAATTTGCTGTGTATGTTTGCCAATTCAACACGAATTTAGGATATAAGATAGAATAAAAGTTTCGATAATAATGTAAAATCATTTTTGTTTTTAAATTATATCCCTTTTTATTTATAAAAAAAATACATTATTATGGTGTGTTAACGTCATCGACGAGAGATGGGATATTTGATTGAATATGCAAGAGCACTGTTCGGAGGGTTGCTAGTCACTGGAGTGGCCGAAATAATTTCAACACAGAATTTATTGAGGCGAGTCATTAAAATATGCGTATTAGTTGGTTGCATAGTTGGATTTGTACCGCAGACAAGTCAGTTCTTAGCTATTTATCTCAGATATCCTTGTTTTCAAGATCAAAGAGAGGTATTTGCTAGAGACACGATTTTACCTGCGATCACCATTTGTGACAACAATCAGTAAGTATTTTTGATGTTTTATTAGCCATTTACTTGGGAATTTCATATTACACACCTGGTTAACTTAAATCTTTCTCTCTCTCTCTCTCTCTCTCTCTCTCTCTGTGTGTAGAATGATAGCGGAAGAGGTAAGAATATCATGCACGCTTCTTAGAGTGCACTTTTTAATCGGTACACCAGAAAATTTATATTTCTTTCCTCTTCCTTTTTTTAATCGCTCTCATCACAAATAAGATGACACACTCGTACTCGGTATCTTCCTTTTATCATCATTTTATTCATTCCATTATTATCTTGTTAAAGATGAACAAAGGGGTCAAAGCTCATCGTATGTCGCAGGAAGCACACTAAACATTCCTTTGAACTAAATTATTCTATAAGATGATTCTAGTTTCATCCATCCACAATTTAGCTTAACATTTTAAGTAATAATTTGATGTTTCAAATGCGGTCATTCGATTTTATATTCTACAACTTCCGGCATGTTGGCTGACTGATTACTGTAAATAAAGTTCCAATACATTTTATGCTCGCATGCTACAGATCTTGTGACCTTTTGTTTTGTGAATTTATGATAATATGAAGTGTCTATTCGTGAGCCACTTGATTAATACAAATTTCGATCGATTTTAATAAAATCATCCTTAAATAAATGACATCAGCCAAATTATTTGATGATGACTACACTTTATAATAATCAGCCCTTTTTAATAATAATAATCTTCGCCGAGAATATATTTTCCATATCTAATCTTATTATCTGATTTTCCCTTTCAGTCGTTTCTGGCCGTAGGTGACTTCGTAACATTGTCCACACACTATTCCTGCTGAGATTTTTACAAGGTAATTCACCATTGCTTTCACCAACCCGCCAGTTTTTATCCGGGCTCGGGACATGCATATGGCTGGGACGTATTCGTGACTTTAATCCATGTGTGTTCACGGGGCCCGTTTGCTTATTCTCCGAGACCAAAAACCCGACTTTACTGGTGAAAAAACTTCCTACCGCCGTACGATACGACTAAAGGTGAGTACCTTTAGTCGAAAGATACCAAATAAAGATTCCTCACGTCACTGACGGGAATCGAACCCAGATCTTTCCGACCAAAGAACTTCGTCTATACTGACTGAGCTATGGAGGCTCTCCATATCTAAGTGTTACCTTAACAAGACAACAGCACAAAGAGCTGGCATAATTACCATAGCATAAGTCTGATAACATTATTTGTTTTTAAAAAATATAGTTTTGTGAGAGTCCTTTTCTCGTAGATGCGTAAAAAATAAAAATTAAGTAACACACACACACACACGTTTTATATTAATTATAAATACACACACTCGGGTCTCTTTACATGAGTACTTTTTTTATGCCGTTTTGAAGTTATGCGCTGCATATATCAAGCAAATTCGGCGTTTCCCCGTTGTACATAATGAACAGCACATTCTGGGGTCAAGTGAGTAACGTGTACGCAGTGTGTGTGTCCGTGAAGTTCAATTTTGCATGTGAGTAAGTGTTTAGTCTTTTCGTTATCGTAGGTCTAAATTTTGCTAATTTTTATTTTAAAGATTTTATTTAGCCAAGTGGAGAAAAAAAAAGGACCAAAGAAATTGCTCTTCTTTGGAAATGAAAATTGCAATTTTAGATCGCTTAGCAAAAGGAGAGGGATCTACGGTGATTGGTAAACATTTTAATTTAGGCGAATCTACAGTAAGAGCAATTAAAAAGAATGAAGTCGCAATAAGAAAATCTGTCATTTCTTGCACAAAAGTAAGGGCCCAATTATCATCGTACTCAAGAGATGCTTTATTAAAATAAACGGAACGAGCGCTCGTAATTTGGATTGAAGAATTAACTCAAAGAAGAATTCCTATAAGTGGTTATTTAATTAAACAAAAGGCTCTTCGGTTTTATGAACAGGTTTTATGAACAGATCAAGCAACTGGACCCGTCTACTTCCGCTTCCCGGGCTGATAAAGAATTGTCGGCTAGCAAAGGATGGCTAAAAGGGTTTTAAAAAGAAATGCACTTCATAACGTGAAGATTACAGGCGAGGTTGCAACAACTGATGAAGAAGCAGCCAAACGATTTCAAGAGAAGTTAGCCGAATTTATTGATAATGGTGGATATTGTCTCGATCCAGTGTTTAACGCTGACGAGACAGGAAGAAAGAAAGCTTAGAATGTGTTTTCTAGACGGAGAAAAAGTACAATACAAAAGTAAGTGAAACGTTATCTCAAAGCATTGGCGCACTCAAGATATAATCTTGGGGTGGCCGAGTTGAGTGGACGATTTGAGAATACACACTACACATTGCATCCGACTTATGACTAAGCATCTGCAGTGATCGCCAATATATGATACCCGTGATCTCTTCTGGCCAGGCTCGAGCAAACGAAGTAGCTCACGGTCCACTCGAGCACTACTTCGTTCGCCTTGCATTCACAGCGGCCGTGATTCCCGAGAGCTATAGGTATTCCCACCTTATGTGACCGCTAATTCATAACTAGTATAGAAATAGAAGACACGGCACAACATAAACTAAAAATAATGAATTTTAATTAGGAAAAGATTTTTGCAAAATTTTCTAGTGTTTTATTTTTTATTTTTTTTTTTCATGGGCAAACTTTCAATATTGCAGTTTGTTATTTGCGTGCAGTTTCATAATTGAAATATTCCTTCAATCATCTTCTAATACTGCTAATCAAAATATTGTATAGTCGCAAATATGCTGTCAAAATGCATATTTTTATTTAAATAATTTGTTAGAAATCAGTGCAGAAAATGAGACAGTAATGCATTCTTAGAACTGCTTCATGTTCGTTGCGCTAACGGAAATTGAGGAAAATATATATTTATATATAATAAAAAAGGGCGAGATAGAAAAGAAATTAAAAATATTCCCCTTTTTGTTCTATTTACCAGTTATACGTGAGGTGAGCAGTTCTACTACTTGCTCATGTTAAAGATAAAATGCGGAAGGCAGTTATATATATATATATATATATATAACTGCCTTCCGCATTTTATCTTTCTAGGTACTTTCATTTCCTTCCTTCCTTATTATTTTAGGATTTTCTTGAGTTTACAGAACGCAAAACCGGAATATTCTTTGAGAAAAATACCGCTTGCCCGTGCCAGAGATCGACTAACTCGGAAACCGGTCGAAAAAATTTAAAAAGCTCAAAAGATTTCCTGTAGTAGCTGACTACATTTGAAATTTGAAAATTTGAAAACAGTAATTAATGATGAAGAAAAAAGATATCACCGTTTAACTATTACAACGAAGATGAGATTACACTCTCTGTGAAAAGTTCATTACATGCACTGATGTTACAGCGAATTGAGACAACCTTTTAACTTATTCTGTTTGTATTGCTTATTTAACTGACAGAGATTTTTTGAAATAATTTATTGTTATACTCCATCATCATAGGAGGCGGTCGGCATATTTTTATTTAGATAGGTTGCATAACAGACTGTTCTTGTTATAGTAACTCTGCAATATGATCGATTGCGAATATGTATGGTAGATTTGACTATTCTTTGCACAGAAAAATCATCAGATCAATCAGTGTCAACCACACGACATTTCTGATTTCAACATGTAACTGAGGTACACTGGTGTTCCAAACCTAAGGAAGAACATTATTTCTGAAGATTACAACCGCAAATTCAGACGAATCAACTTCTGGAGATTTGTATAACTGAGCATTTCGAATGGAAAGTAGGTACGCATTCAAATTTTCGAATCGCAAGCAAAGGTCACGTGGTAGCATTCAACAGGATACAAGGCAAAAGTGTGTACTAAGCGAATTGTGCATGAAGGAAGCTGTTTTCATGAAGGAATAAAGATGAAAACTTGAATGTCTTGAAACGTCTCAAAGACATCATTTAGATGATTTCAGGTCTCGGGGAAGAATTACTGGAAAGCTTGAAGAAGGCCGCAGAATTACTAATATTGTCAGAGAGTTTAGAATCTCACAAAGCGTTCTATTCTAACTCTGAGGAGCGTTTCAAATCAATGGAATGGGTTCCAGACGTTCGCTAGGTCGTCCTCGTTCTACCAAGGATCAGGAAGATAGATTTTTGGTTATAACAGCAAAATGTCATTCACGCACCACGCAGGTCAGCTTGCAAGTCGGCTTCATTCAAGCACAGGTTATCGGATATCTTCACAAAGTGTGGTTCTGAGACAAGTAGGACTAAATGCCCGAAGACCTAGAGTCTGCGCCTCCCACCCCTTTATCCACAGATCATTGTAGAGCACGTTTTCAATAGTCATACTCAGTAATGACGGCCTTAAAAATTCATTTCGTTTTCATCAGGAAAAACAGGCGTGGACATAATTTACTTGGTAAGCACGTCTAACTAATGGCGCTATCACAAAAGAGAGAAATATTTCTCATTTATTTAGCTAATACGCATTTGTTTATAGCCTTCCTTATATTTTGACAAATCATCTCACAGTATCAATCTTTCCACGAAGTAGAATTAGTATATATACATATATCGGGAATTAATATCCAACATCGAGGTAGCATTTCTGCAAACACTTCAAACATTACACTTTCACGTCATCTACCCACTTTCGTCGTGGCGCTACTCTTCTATTTATACAGTATGATCTTTCGACTGTTACATAATCTGCAGATATGTCTAAAAAATTTGACTTTCCTTTGAATTATTTTCTGCATCAGATTTTCTGAGTTTACGTTGTAATATGGTTCTTCATTTGTTACCTTTTGTACCATCGAGTTCGTAGAATCATTCTATAACAAGTTCTTTGAAATGCCGATATTCGTCTCACAATCGTTTACCATTTACGAATATCTCATAACCAGAGAGAGCACTTGTGAATGTGCATGATTCCAACAGTTTCCGTTTTATAGGAAGGCTCACTGATTTACTTTCATATATCTCATCAATTGCCGACTTATCTTTTGTTATCCTATATCTTTTCGCTTTTTTGCAGTCTGAATAATCCGTCATATTGCTAACTAGGTAAGCAAAGTTCCGAACCTCCTTCCGATGTTTGCCATTGATCTGAATTTGCGTTTTCATCATCTTTTCTGCAAATATCATTGTTTTATTGATATTATTATTTTATCATGCCTACTTCCTTCTTCATTAAATTAAGCACTGTTCTTTCGATTTCCTCTTCATATAAATCAATAATGACTATTTCATCAGCAATTCGTTAATAGTTTATTTTTATATCCTGAATTGAAATTTCCGTTACATTATATTTTATGAGATCCATTGAAGAATTATTAACATATATTTTGCATATGTTGATAATTTTCTTTCTTTCTTTTTTGACCTTATCTACTGAATTTTTTTCATCTTAAATTGGATGCCATTAGGAATATGAAAATACGAAATACAGGAAGTGATTAAATGATTTTAACAAAAATTAGCAAAACAAACACCACCAGAATGACTGATAAAAGGAGAGGCTTTCAGTGTGTGCTGCGTAATTATTGCACTAAAAATTTCATTTCAATTTAATTAAAAAATAGGCGGAGCTGAAATTTGCTTGGGAAACACGCTTATCCAACCATACTTGCGTAATATAGGTTCTCATTTATCAAGCAATAACGTTGCCTTTTTATCCTGCTTTTGTATTTCTAGTGGGACATATGGATTTCGAATTACAAAAGCAGCACATCACTTGTAGGCCTCAGCGCTCGTCTGAGTAGAAGTCATATTATGTAAATAGCAGGGGTAAGTAGTTTTTAGTATACAGTGAGTTTAAACGTAGCTACAGAACTCTGATTATATATATATATATATATATATATATATATATATATATATATACATATACATATATATATATATATATACATATATATATATACATATATATATATATATACATATATATATATATATATATATATATATATATATATATATATATATATATATATATATATATATATATATATATATATAATTTTCGGTTATTTAATTGAAAAGTTATGTACCTTTCATTCTTAATAAACAAATTTCGAATTAAAGTTAATTAGAATAAACGTATCGATAATAATGTAAAATCGCTTTTTTTTAATGAGAGTCTGATTTCCAGTCTTGTTTATTTCTATTAAAAATAACTCATTACGATTACAGAAATGTTCTTTCGTGATAACTTCTTCTATTAAAGATGGGATATCTGAGTGAATATGCAAGAGCGCTGCTCGGAGGATTGCTAGTGACGGGAGTTGCAGGAATAATGGCAACGAAGAATTTAGTGAGGCGAGTCATAAAAATATGCGTATTACTTGGTTGCGTAGTTGGATTTATATTTCAGACGGGTAGCTTCCTTGCTCTTTATCTAGGGTACCCGTGCTATCAAGAGCAGAGAGAGGTATTTGCTAATGAGATGGTTTTACCGGCGATATCTATTTGTAATAATAATCCGTAAGTATCTTCGATGTCTATATAGCATTAATAATCCGAATTCTATATTACACAAACTAGTTATCTGTATTGTGTGTGTGTGTGTGTGTGTGTGTGTGTGTGTGTGTGTGTGTGTGTGTGTGTGTGTGTGTGTGTGTGTGTGTGTGTGTGTGTGTGTGTGTGTGTGTGTGTGTGTGTGTGTGTGTGTGTGTGTGTGTGACAGAGAAAAAGAGAATGTAACTGTAATATAAAAGAATTCTTCTTCCTCTTATGACTTATCCCATCTGTTTGTATCAGCCTTTTACATGATGCGACTTTTACCCGGGGATTCCCAACCGACTTGTCACAGAGACTGACATTGTGGGGCGGTATTTTATGTCTGTAGAAGTGTGTGCTCACGGGACCGGTTCTCCCGCTCTGAGGAATGAAAAACCCGAGTTTTTCGATAGAAAAAAACCTTTCCTCTCCATATGAGACCGATTAAGTCACCTTTAGAAAGAAACCAGCTAAAGGTTCCTCAGGTCATGGAATTTTTGGTCTCCAGATCAGGATTTCCAGATTATGTATAAAATGTAAATACAAAAAAACATTTTAAATTATTTAAAGAAGAGAAAACATGCTTGGCCCTCTCATGGTGCAAAATGTACTGTTGTAACCATTTGTGAGTGGGGGCAACTTAAAAAATATTTGCTTGTTGGTTATGCCGTGTTGTTATGTTATGTTGGTTATGTTTCAGATATTTTAATAAACTGAAATTGGAGTTTGATTATAGCCTTTCGGCTGTTTAGGGGCAGCTATATACTGTATACGCTACCATCTAGGGAAATGGCTATGAGCAAGGTGGTTTCCCGTTGCCTTCCTTGCCGTACTATATCCAATGACTTTACCCTGTGTGTTCCCGAGGCCGGTTTGCCTGCTTTCGGGATGAAAATCCCAAGATAAACTGGAGATAAAAACCCTGCTATCCACGCTCAAGACAGGCTAACTAGGCTATGGCTGAGGAAAATCCTTAAGCTCCGCACGTCGTCGACGAGAATTGAACCTAGCACACACTCCTTCCACAGGCATATGGTCGCGAAGCGCAAAGCCACTAGGATAAGCACGCGGACACAAAATGTACTACAGGCTTACACATAACCTTTTATGAGTGGGGCAACATAAAAAAATATTCGCTTGTTGGTTGTGCTGTGACAGATGGGTATATTGTAATAGACTGAATTTGGATTTTGAGCGTTTTGTAATTATTTATCTCATGAAATCTCTTGAAATGCACTCTAGCTTATTTATTTATTTCTGTAAAGGAGTCAAGATTATAATATTTGAAACGTCTCCCCTTACTCTGTAATTTATTCTTACATTATAATTTATAGTCTGTGATTATGAATACGTCAGATGTATTTTCTCTTAATTTAGAACGTAGTATAAATCTTTCGAGACTAGTTTACACTTTTTTTACAACTTCAAGAATACGGCGCGCAGTTGTATTTTCATATCCATGCGCTAGGTTGACCCGACATGTCTCCAACCATAAGATGTGCAACCCTAAGCTGAATGTACGGTTTCTTTCTTTTTTTCTTTTAGTGTTTCAAGAAAGTTATACTGCAACAAATATCCAGATCGTTGTGTGAATGGCAGCAGCTTATGCGATATGAGCGATGAGGTTTATCATGAACTGTGTTCTGAAGAGTACGCTAACGAATTGGTAAGTTGATATAGAATTTAAAATATTTTAATCAATTATTTAGATATAATCTCAAATATCAGTTAGATAGTCGAAACAAAATCTTAACTAAATATATTCCGTATTTTCTCTTCAGCTTTGTGGCTGGTGGGGTAGGATACGCTACCATACTAGCGAGATTATTACAAAGCCAGGTGGTTTTCCCGTTGCCTATCCTGCTGTGAGTATTTGACTGAAGCCGTTTGTGTTCACGGGACCAGTTTGCCTGTTTTGAGGGATGAAAAACCTGAGTTACCGGGAGAACCCCCCCCCCTCCAAGATACACCGTATGAGACTGGTTAACTCACCTTTAGTAGAAAGAGATAAAGGATCCTCGTGTCATGAACGGAAATCTAACCCAGGTCTTTCCGACCAAAGGGCTCCGTCCATACCGCCTGAGCTAGGCAGGCTCTAATTAAATGTGATAACAGAATAAATTAAAAACTTCGCATAATTCTCTACTTTTTCTCCCCAATATCGAAACGGAGTAATTAACTAAGTCATTTTATCTTTCTATTAAAGATAATGTTCTCTTAATCTCATACTAGTCATGAAAACGCTTTCAGATAACCTCTAGAAATTACAAACAACCATATCTTAAGAAATGGCAATAAACTCTTCCTATTTTTTTTTTGTCTCTACTTCTTCAAAGCATGAGTTTAATCATCGTCCAAATATGCATATACGAAAGAAATAAGGAGATGAAGATGATTGATTCAAATTATTTCTAGGCACGGATCACTACAACAGCAGACTTATTCGAAACCAACTTGGTAAAATATACAAAGCATTTTTTTGATTTTGAACAACTACAACTTGAATGTTGTGGTTGTTTAGAATTGTAACCGAAGCAATGTGATTTCATGGAAAACTCGTCCACTTCACTTTCAGTCCGACTAACTTAACTTTGGATGAAAAAATCTTTATAAATTATCTTTGAATCATAGACTGGATTCGAACCCAGATCTTTCCAGCGAAATGGCATAATCGAAACTGACTGAGCTACGGAGATTCAGACAAGATAGAAAGAGAGAAAGAAAACTAACACTCTTTGTTACTAATCTTGTACTTAAACTTTAACACATCATGTTCAAGCACCAATGAACTTTATGTGTTAAAACTTTCTAGCATTTGTGGATTTACAAGTGGATGGGATAGATGTTATCGACTTGGGCTCGAATCCCACAGTGGTCAGAGATGTGTATACAAGTATTTGGGTGGTAGTGTGCTTTTATGTTTAGAGATTACATATATTTTACCTCCAAGATACACTGATATACTTCGAAGCCGGTACCACCCAATCTCAAAAATGAGAGAGGAAGAAAAATCGTACCAATTAACCTCATCTCACTATTCTTGTAGACAGTGAAAATATCTGAAAGCTCAAATGTTAATTAGTGACCATCAGCATGGGTTTTCTGCAGGCTTGATCCACAGCTAATCTTCTATCATCCTTTCCCCACTATTACGCAAAAGGCTTGAAAAGGAGTACAGAAACCTGTTTGGTTGCTGCTCTTGATATTTTCAAGGTCGGGTCATCAGAAAAATATGAAGAGTGACTGCAAGTTTTTTTTTAATTTTTCAATGGTTTGTGTCCATATTCCAATCTTAACTGACAGTTAAGGTTTTGCTGGATTTTTTTCACAATGAGATTTTCCAACCAATGCCAAAGTATGCAAGGATACATACCCCTCTCGCACCTTTTCCTCTTGCACATTAATTACGTACTTTCGCTAAAGTATTGTGACCGAGGTATGTGAAGGGCAATCCTCTCCTGTATTTCACAAATGTTCAGGCTTTAAGATCTTCTATTCTAAATATTATCTTTAAAAGAATGGCAAATATATTCGCCATTCTCCTCATTTCTGTCAGACAAATCTCGCATTACACCTTTGAAAATATCCATATCGCTAATTATGATGAGATTTCTCTCCTTGGACATATTTATAAATATGGTATTTATAAATGTTTTTTATGACATTAACACACTACATCGACTCTCTTCAGCCTTCACAAAATTACTTCTCGCCTGTTCAAGTAATAATATTGTATCCTTCACAAAATCGCGCAGCCATGGAATATTTTTCTAACATTTTGAGGTGCTTCGCAAATCTCCGTAAACTGATTGATGCTCTCTAGAAGGATAACGGCTTATTGATGATACCTGCTCTTTTCCTATTGACTTACTGAGGTTACTTGCTCATAAAAGCTCTCTTTCTCCTTAGGTGATTTTATGGATACTATTTCGCATAACTACTCATCATTATTGCTATATTCTGCTGTAAACACGATGAACGCAAGCCGCATTCGGTCAAATACCACATAAATTTCAGATTTACACTTATCAAACCAAAGTTACATCTACCATATTTTCTGCTCCATCTAACTGTGTTCTTTGAAATATCTTTGATCCTATTGTTTTTTTCCCATAGATCACATTGTAACGCTCAAGACAGAACCGTCAAATATAAAATAACATCATTGAAGTTAAAATATGCATATATGAAGATAATTAAATAGAAACATGAGCGGAGAATTTCCACAATATAGAGAAATAAAGAATGGAATTAGACACATATGCTATTCTACCTGTAGCGCTATTTTTATTTATTTATTATTTATTATTTCACTTAAATATATATATTTAAGTGAAATAATAATAAAAGGAATAAACGAATAAGAACCAATAAGGTATTATTCAACATTCTGTGACACTTTTTTTGCTGATAACTAGGTGATAATTATAGATTTCAAGACAATATTCAAAAAGCTATTCTAAACCAAATACTAGATGTAATATAAAATGCACTAGTTTAACCAACGCTGCCGTGTGAAAAGAACATTTGGACACAAAAGAGATAAGCAGAGGTTGTTAGAAAATAAAATTAAATTTATGGGGAATTCAGCACAAATATAGCCTATTTCATCATGCAAAAAATGAAGAAATAATGAAAGAATCAAACCAGGAACCAATACTAAAGTAAATAAAGAAATATAAACAGAGTAGAGTGAATAATGTTAAAAGGAATTCAAATAGAAAGATTGCTCAGACAATTTGTCCATTATTAATCATCATATCAACGATGACCTTAGGGCGTGGAACAAGCCATAGTAGCTAAATCGTTAAAATGCATGAGGAGGATGAAGAGCAACACAATAACATCACCTTTCTTCTGCTTAATATATTTAGAATACATGGAAATTGCAATAAACGTGTCGCTGCAGTTTTCCTGAGTCGGAATGATATTAAAATGATACTTACCTTTCTTCTGAACAGACAAAAAAACATTTATTCATTTTTATTTTAGGAAAAAAACTTGAAACATTTCTTGTAGGTAAAAGTTATAGCTTATTAATATGTTTTTTTCTTTCAGTTCCCAAATAAATATATCTATATTTCCTATGAAGATGTAGAAGAGCTCGGACCACGCTTTGATGCTGATTCTGTTTGGCTGAAATTTTTTGAGAAAAGTGAAGCAGAAACTGATACAAGGTAAACACGTGTGCATACCTCGTGAGAGGAATGCAACGTTTAAAATAATAACTTATCTTAATCACCAAATTATCAGAACTTTGATGATTATTATAAATTATTATTTTCCTGATAATGCACACATAAGGAGTGTAAAAGATGCAGTGATAGTAAGACATAAAAAGTTTACATTATTGCTAACTTCCTAGCGACTGGTTTCTTCTGAAGTACAGAAAAACTAAAGTAAAAAAAATAAAAATAAAGTAATTCGCTCTTGCATGATTTCAATATTTGTGTTCTTTAGAAGAAAGTGTTTTTTCTTGAAGTCTAAGTTTTCTTTAAATGTTTCACTTTGGATAGTTTCCAAAAAGAATACCAAAAGAAGTGTAGATAAAAAAAAAATTACAATAGAAACTTATAGAATTGATAATACTCTAATAGAAAAAGACATCGCGACAATCTAGAAGGAAAGTAGAGAAAGGTATTGAGATAATCTAAAAAGAAAAGAATGTCCATTCGAAGATAATGCAGAACTGATTAATTCCTGTTTTTTTTCTGTACTTATTAATTGTTGTCAATTTTCTTTTTCTTCTATTGCCTGTTTATTACTATTTCTCTGCCAACAGTTTTAATAAAATGTAGCTTTATATGAACATTGTTAAACTAATGTTTCATTTTAGCAAACTTTTTGTCGCATGCAATTCCATCATTACTATCATGTATTTCATATAAGGATTTAGGCTTATTATGATCTAGCCATAATTGGCTGTGTACGTTTTAACATGCTCTATTGAAATGTCACTTTGTTTTACTGATTACATTTATGATAATACGGGGATATTTTGCTGTTTTTCTCGTAAATTAAATTTTAACTCCTATTAGTCTTAATATTTGTGTACAAAGTTCAAGTTGTCATTTCCTAGTGAGTTTTCTTTTGATTTTTTCTTTATTTCAAACTAGGGGTGTGTTTATCTATGGAATGGTGTTTTCATCCATATAGCAAGACCATCTAAGAAAGAACATTCAAAGTTGAATCCGATCGCCGATCGGTGAACTTTTTCTAAGCCTTTTCTTCGACTCGGTTTCAGGGTTATTCGATCTTAAGATGGGATTTTTTTAACTTTCCTTCTTTTAAAGAAAAGTGGGAGTTTCATCACACACACACACACACACACACACACACACACACATACACACACACACACACACACACACACACACACACACACACACACACACACACACACACACACACACACACACACACACACACACACACACACACACACACACACACACACACACACAGAGTTAGCTTTGCATTAGGAACATAATAACAAGTGGTCCACCTCTCTGCGCATTCAATGCTCGCAGATGCTACGAGCAGATTCCACAAGAAGTTCAACATCCTCTATTAATACCTCGATCCATTTCCGCTGTAGCAATTAGGTTCACGCTCATTCCGTGGAGGAGGATCAGCAGTTCTCACACCCTATTATAGCACATCCCAATAGGTTACAGTCAGGTGAGTTTTGGGGGAAGGAAACAAGAAAATATTGCGAATTCGTTATCGTGTTCCTCCAACCAATCAGTAGTTGTACGAGCCCGATGACAAGGTGCGTTATCTTGTTAAAGATGACACCATGGTCGGAGTAGACCTCCTGCACATATGGATGAAGATGATCGGCTAACAGTTCCCTGTAGAGTTCATTATTCAGTATTTGTAGAATGATAACTAAAGGACCTATGGCGTGCCAGGGAAAACTCCCCTGATATTACTACCACCTTCACTGGCCTATCGAACTCCAATTCTGCAACCAGTGGATACTGTTTCATGCTGTTTAACGCCAAATACCAACTCATCATTCCAGACGGCATGCTTCCATCATTCGAGAGCACCTTGTTGACGTTCCTTTGTCCATGCGAGGCGTTGTTTGCAATGCCTGGCAGTCGTCATAAAGTAATTCTGTTGGTTTTCCGGTTGTGGAACCCCATGCGAAGCAAGGTTCGATGAATGGTGCATGTAGAAGTGGGTCGAGCTACTCCGTTGTTGTACTGATGGATGTGACTGTTGAGTATCATTGTTTAGATAGCAATTGTGACATCCGACGCTTAACTCTAGGATCTACCAAGCATGGCTGACCCATGTGAGTACTTTTGATGGAGTTCATGGTTAATCCACTCCTGGCACATCTTTGATAAAATAGTAGCGGGGCAACGGACGGTCCTCAACTATATGGCGCGGTCAAATTAGCTTACGTCGCCACGTTTCAACCAGTACTGACAAACGTTTACTGATTACGTTCAGAAGATAGATGCGTCCATTTATAGCAGCCGCACGTGACGTTATATCAAGTGATACTTCGTTATCGCACCGAATATGTAAATCGGCGGTTGTTCCTAATACTACGCTAACTCAGTGCATATATCAGTAGGTTTCCTCCTGAAAACTCGAAAGTTGACTACCACCACTCAAGAAAATCGATGTAGAACTCAACTAATTTAAACAATATATAAATTTAGAATTAGGAACCACAAGATGGCAACTGTTGTCTGACGTTCTTTCTTCCCCAGAAGCAAATTAAATTTGTGATCAGGCAGCTCAACTCCACCTCATAACTGAAGGTAGAGTTTGACTTATGCTACCCTAGTTTAAAAATAAATGAGCTGGGATACAGATCTGTTATATTGTCCTTGTGGAATAAGTTAAGGTGTTAGCTAATTTATTCATTTCTTCTGTTTCATTATAGTCTGTCATTTTCGGAGTTCGCTCTAAGATGAGACACTTATTTGTTTGATTCTACCTCATCTTCCAGTATTTTCCTGCCTAACCATTTATGGTATATTGGTTATGGTTTTATTTATGTTTGTACTGCCATCATTTCGTATTTTCATTTCTTTTTATTTAAAATATATCTAGCCTTTTCTAAACGTTAATTTCCAAAGGTTTTTAAATATCGTTTTTATATTATATCATAGTATTTCTGTTGGTTATATTCTTCTGTTTTTTCTAAGCCTTTGTTGAGTATGTGTTCATAAAATGATTTCTGTTTGTATTATTTAATAATATGATTGTAAAATGGAACGTTTCGTACTTTTTAACGCTTCTTAACTAATTGCAGCCAATTAGGTCGTAATATGGAACATACAATACTTTGTTGTTTCTTAACTAATTACTGCAATTTATAGGTCGTTAATCTTAGTTTTGACTTAGTATCGAAATGATCTGGGTTTATATCATGGATCATGTACTTTTTTACTTAAAATAATGATGTATTTTCGTTAAACATACTTACCTGTCTTCCTCTCAGCTGTGTTACTGTAGCACCTGCGACTGAGTGACATCTTCCGTATTACTAATACTGATTTTCTTTTGCTCTCTTAACCAGCCATCTTTCTGTCTTTCCTTCTCGATCATTTCATGGAACTTACTGTAGACTTTCACTTTTTGTATGTTTGTTCCAGGATCCAACCATCCTTGGAATCTTTCTTCTGTCCATTCTCATCTGCGGGTTTATATTTCACTTTCAACATTAGTATAAAAAAAAAACTCTTAAATTCTCTGTAGCATGTTGGTCAATTTAATTTTCTTCTGGCATTGGTGATTCGATTTAAGAAATTTTATTTAATCAGATTTATTTAAGATTCAGCGTTTACAGCTGTTTTGCATAATGAATCTGATGTTGCTTTCATATTAGTGTGATTTGTTGATATCAAAACTGTCACCATCATAATCGATGTCTTCCGGTTGTAACATAGATTTCCGTTTAAATGATCGCGTTTTACCTGTAAGTTTTCAAAATATAATCTATGACACTGGTTCAAATTGTTGATTATTTTTTCTCTTGTCGGGAAGTTTTTTGTAGGGTTAAGGCTGTACTGACTTAATATATCAAGGTGTGTGTTAGTGGCTGAAGAAACATGAATAAAAGTAATTACGAGGGTGGTCTGAAAAGTTCTCGCCCACGAGCATAGATGGCAACACTATCGGAAATTTTTTTTTCTAAGCTACGACATCTGTCACAAGAATCCGTGTGAACTTGCAAGTTATTCTATCAAGCAGTTTGTTTTACACAGCTATCTGAAGCAAAAGTGTAGTATGTATCCTTTGAAATGGATGAAATTGAGTATCGTGCGGTTATAAAATTCTTTGTAAAAGAAGATTTAACGCCAAAATAAATTCATTCAAATTCATAAAAATTTATGGGAACTCTTCTACTTAGTTGTTTACAATTAAGAAATGGGTCTGAGTTTAAACATGGCCGTACCAGCCATGAAGATGATCCACTTGAAGGACATCCGAAAAGTATAACAACACCAGAAATCATTCATAAAGTGCACGGTGTGGTATTGGATGACCGGCGAGTCAAAATATGAAATTGCTGAGACTATCGATATTTCAAAAGAACGTGTAGGGTATATTTTGCATCAAGAATTGCAAGTGAAAAAGTTTTGCTGGAGATGGGTGCCGCGCTTGCTCACAGCTAACAGGTCTTCTATCATTTCCATTTTATCTCCTTTCAAATCATTCGTACCTGCCACAACAATCATTTCTTTCACCCTTTCCTTTTGCTCTCTAATAGACGCAGTTACGTCCTTTATGGTCGCACCAGGTTGGTACGACACTCGCATGAAAATATCTGAATAGCGCTTGAGCGTTTTAATCAGAATAAAACTAATTCTGATTAAATAAAACTAATTCTCATCCATAGTAATAAAACTTATTACTATGGATGAGACTTGGATTCACCATTTCACACTGCAATCCAAAACAGGAGAGAAGTCGGTTGTTCAGCGCCAAAGAAAAGTTGGTTCCATCAGTAGGAAAGGTCATGGCATCGGTATTTTGTGATTCTAAATGAATTTTGTTTAATAATTATCTTGAAAAGAGTAAAACAATAATTGGAGAATATTATTCCGATCTTTTAACCAGACTGGACGAAAAAATTCCCGAGAAAACATCCGGTTTGTAGAAGAAAAAAAATTATCTTTCATCAGGACAATACACGTTCCCACAAAGGTGTTTTGGCAATGGGAAAATTAAGGGATCTACACTATAAATTATTGGGACATCCACCCTGTTTCCCAGATTTCGCTCTGTCTGACTTCTGTCTCTTCTCAAAAATAAAAGACTTCCTCGCTGGTCAGCGTTTTTCTTCGAATGAAGATGTGATTGCAGCTGTAGAGGGGAAATTTGCTGATCTTAATGAGAATCACTACAGGGACGGGATAATGGCGTTTGAACATCGCTGGAATAAACGTATTGGTCTTAAGGGAGATTATGTTGAAAAATAAAAATAATTTTGAAATTATAAATTCGTTTTTTTATTGTTACGCCGAGTACTTTTCAGACCACCCTCGTATGTTAATGTGTGCTATTAGGATGAGTCGATGCATTGTTCTTTAATGCCGCTTACTCATGCTTCTAATTCATGCAGAAAGCTTAGTAGATTATTATCTGGGAATTTGTATATTATGTTTGTCGTGTATTTGAACTATGTTTGTCGTTATTTATGATATACGAAAAACGAGTTTATTTCTTTGTCAAGTATTTTTCTTTAATAAATGCCACGATGCCGCCTCCTCTTTTGTTTAGTCTACATAAGTTGTGGGACTGGTAGTTATTGATGATGTATACATAAACTTCGATCATGATTAGTACGTCTATGTTTGTCATGGTCTATTCGAGTAGAATTATCAATGTAAACCAGTCTTTCTTTTCACTTCTTATGTTCATGTGTATGGCGATGAGGTCAGAATATCTGGAAGTTTTGTCTGTCCACATGACCAAAGATTCAAAGACCTTGAAATGTATATTTTCTGATGGAATATGTTTGCCCAGATTTGAGATCTCAATGATATAGTTTTTAGAAATAATTTTAAATCTTTTTCTTAAGGATTGAGAGAGTTACACGCAGTGGTGAGATATAAGGGACTAGCGGGGGATCGCGCGAGCCCTTTGTTAAATTTTTATCAAATTTGCGAGCCCTTTGTTCTTCTTGTTTACTTTTATATTTCTTCAAAAAAATTTTTTTGAAACATATTAAGCGACAATCTCATACGGTAACCTAACAAAAATTAGTCTATTCGGCAGTGTATAGATTATTTGGAATTATTGTTTCAACTCCTCTATTCCGAATGCGCCCAAGTTTGAAAATAAAATTAGCGCATGCGCTATCTTTACCCTTCTCCCTTTTGGTAGGCAATCGTGTGGTAAAACAAGTAGCCAATCAAATGTTTTATAAAAGATTTCATTCTTATTATATTTTGATAGTTAAAAAATGTTTTTCTTATGTAAGATAAATTAACACAGTTGATTGTGTGCAAATATTTCATGTTTAGATCATGAAATGTTTGTTTAAAAATGATAGCCTTTAGAGGTTGATTGTCCTCTCATACGTCTTGACTGGAATTTGTACACAAGCTGTACAAATAAGCTGTATTAATAAAAGTTTTTGTGTGAAATACGGCTTTTTTTTTCTCGACAATGCGGACCCTTTGTTAAAATTTCCATAGCTCACCACTGGTTACAAGTATATTGGTAAACTGTTTAAGTTGAATTCCCTTGCAAATATACAAACTAGTCTGATTTCATTCTGTCTCATAAATATCTGTGAATACTTAGTCAATAGAAACTTGTAGTTTTTTCTGATTTTGTTTTCCTTGCCTGATTAGAAGATTTTAAAGTACAGCGCCGAGTGTTCGGATATATAGATTGGGTGGTATTTGCTTTTTAGTTAGGATCGATGTTGTCGGCCTTTTTTACTTGCTTGCTGCTAGAATTTATGTTCGTTTTCTCAGACTTTTGCAGGAAAATTGGGCAACGATTGGTGGCAGTCTCTCCTAATTTTTCTGAGGTCCTTGATTAACAGAAGTGATGTCTGTGGTTGTAAATTGAATCTCGATGGTGGTGTCAATCAATTGCACTATGGAGCTTAAATTTTAGGTCTTTGGTTTTTCCTATATTTGAATTTCTTTGTCTTCGTTTTTTTTGTAGTATATGCGCGATTTGGCACTTGAAAGTTTTTACCTCTTTCCGCAATTTTTCATTTTACTTTAGGTATTTGAACTATTTAAAATTTACGAACGACTCCAGGGAGTCCTTAAACTTATCGAGGAAGGCTCTAAACGTCATAGCCACACAACTAGTCGACATTCTCGCAGTATCTATCATACCTTGCCTTGAACTCATTCGTTGTCACACCACCCACAACAGACTCACTCTGGCAGCTTATTCCACTCATTTACCACTCTAAAAGTAAAGAACCCAGCTCTAACACCCTTACTAACCACACTCTTGCCCAGCTTCCATAGATGTCCACTAGTTCTCCCACTACCAGTCTTGATCCCAAAAATATCCCCTGAATTAATCCTAGAGAAACCCTTCAGCAATTTGAATGTCTCAATCATATCTCCCCTTTTCCGACTATCAACCAATTTTTGCAACCCACAAATCTTCAACCTGTTCTCATACGGTTCATTCCACAGACTTGATATCATCTTTGTCACTCGCCTCTGGATCCTCTGCACCCACTGACCATCAAGAAGAAACCTGGGTGACCAAATCTATGCACAGTAGTCGAGATGAGGTCTTATCAAGGCTCGGTACAGAGTAACAATAACTTGCTTGTCTCTGCTCGTCAAAGAATTCTTCAGCATCCAAGTGATTTGATTAGCTGTTTTAGCCACTTTTGTGATGTGCCGCTAAACTTCATTTCCCTATCCACCAACACTCCCAAGTTCCTGGCCTCGTCAATCTCCTGGAGTACGGTTCCACCAATGTGATACACTGCTGCTAACTTTTTTCGCCCAAAAATGCATAACCTTACATTTTGTCACATTAAATTGACATTCATTCTCCTTAAGAGAACTCCAATCTATCCAAATCATGAGGCCTTCTGCATTCACTATTGCCTTACCTAACTTTGCATCATCAGCGAACAAATGAACTGTTTCTCTTAGATCCTTCCCTATATCGTTAATGAACAAATTAAACAGCGGTGGTCCAAGAACAGAGCCCTGCGGCACACACCACTACTCACAAGCCGTCTTTTGGACTCTATTCCTGAATAAACAACTCTCTGATATCTCTCCCTCAACAACCCACTTATCCATCTCACCAACCCTATATCCAAATCCCATATGTTGCAGTTTACGGATTAGAATTCCATGTGGTATCCTGTCAAAGTCCTTAGACAGGTCCAGAAGTATCACTTCAAACCCATTTCCCTTATTCAGTTCAGCCGTCACTGTTTTATAAAACTTGAGCAAGTTACTGAGGCATGATCTACACTTCACAAAGCCATGCTGTCCCCCATACAGAATCTCATTTTCGTCAATCCATTGCTATATTTTTCCCTTGACTACTTTCTTCAAGACCTTGTCAACGACTCCTGATATGCTGATCGGTCTTCAATTTGCAACAGTAGTCTTGGATCCTCCTTTATGCAGTGGAACTATTTTCCCCTCTTTCCACACCTTCGGGACTAAACCAGAAACAAGACTCAGATTAAATAACATGGTCAAGGACACTGATAAATCACTAGCAGCTTCACGTAAGATCCGTGCCGGTATACCATCCAATCCCACAGATGTATTCATATTAAAGTTCTGTAATAGACTATTCATCTCCACTTCATTCATCACAATTTCCATATAAACTAATGGTTCATTCATTCTTTCAATGTCACCACCTGGATGATATACTTTTGCAAAGTGCGCGCTCAGTAATTCCACTATATCGACTGATTCAGTGATCGCCTTACCATCTGCATTCCTTAAAATCATTCTCCACTATACAGATTTTTTTTGCTTGCAGCATATTGAAAGAACTGTTTGGGATTCTCTTTAGCTTGCATAGCTAGTTTCCTTTCATAATACGCTTTTGCTTTCCTTACCACACTCGCTACCCTTCTGGCCTGCGCTTTATACCGTTCGTGTGCCTACATGTCACCTTTCTCTTTAAATTGCCTCCACAGTTGTTTCTTTTTTTGCAGCTCAAGCTTAATGGTGTTATTCATCCATTTAACACCTACTTGTTTTACTATTCGGACCCTTGGTATACAATCAGCCATAACCTCATGTAAATGCTCCTTGACCACTTCCCATGCTCTATCGACGTTCAGCCCTTGCAGTTTTACATGCACTGGACCAATAATTGTGATGATTTGTTTGTTATTTGGGCACATGGTCCAGATGCAGATACATTTTTGTGCATTTAAATAGCCAAGACACTAATATCCACTTCACAATGGAACAGCTAGCTAATGACTGACTGTCTGCTATTCCTGGATACACTAATCACACAACTTACTGATGGTTCATTATCTTTTTCTGTTTATAGGAAATTAATACATACAGGGAGATATTTGCACAAACATTCACGCCATTATTGAGTTCAACAATACGATAGCCTAGAAACATAAATTCGCAGAGTCAGAGTTGTTTGTTCCAGTGACAATGTTCTTTCTAGCATTATGTTACTTGTGTGATATCTTCTTAGCCAATCCCTATGATCTACAAAGGACAGAAAAAATACTAAATGTTCCCCAGAAATCCCCTCCATTTCCTATTACATAAGGCTATAGCAAAATTGTTAACATCCCATACATGAAGGCAGACCTGAAATGATATTAATATCTAGAGTGCTTAATAAATATCAGCAATGAGTCAGATTTAAACCATTTGTCAAATGTGCAACTCTCATCCTTCACCTAAGGACCAAAGTCACATTCAGGAGTTTATGAAGTACTCTCTTCTTGTGATCTGCCTTACTATGGACAGACATGAAGAACTGCTGTCGTCCCCCTTGGAGAACATGAAATTACAATCTCTACTATCATACTATCATTCTGGCAAGTCGGGTCTAGCAAACCATGCCTTGGATATTCCTTCACACAGGTTCAAATGGAAGAAAACAAGAGTGCTACACAGAAGTCATTATAAGACAGAGAGATAAGTCAGAGAGTCGTTATAAGTCAGACAGATTGTTTGGGGATCACCAGTCTTTAAACCAGACTCAAAATCTCAACAAATAAGGCTTTATAAATTTACCAAAAATCTGGAGACAGTCATTTTATGATCTAATTAATATTTCTTTTCTCTCATTTTTCAAAATAGATGCCACCTAATTAGGACTTTAGTTTCTTGTGTTGTCCATTGCAATTGTTTTTAATTAGTCCGTAGTTATATCAAATTGTTTTTGTTGTTTCATGTACCATGAGAAAGTATTCTTGCGCTCTGAAGATGTTGGATATAATATCAGCAAAATTCAGCTAATAAACTAATAAAAATAATTATTTTCTTATAATTCTGTGTTGTAATCAAATCCATTGAAATAAATTCACATGTACTGCCAACACATAAGCCTTCCCACGCGTATGTTCGTATGTGTAAAGTTGTGCACTTTAGAGTGATGAAATTTCCAACTGAATATTATTATTATTATTATTATTATTATTATTATTATTATTATTATTATTATTATTATTATTATTATTATTAAGAGAGACCTCCAGGGAGTCAGAGACTCATCGAGAGAGAGGCCACATACTACACACATCAGCTACCATACTTATTCTTGAATTCATTCACTGCTTGCACTCACAACATCCAGTGACAATCCGTTCCAATCACGGAACGCCCTCTGAGATTAAAATCTAACTCTCACACCTTTCTTGGGGGCCTTCATTCTCAGCTTTCAAGAATACTCTCTCATTCTTTCCCCACCTTCCATAAATTGAAATCTTGTATGACTCCTTTCATAAGTTTGTAAGTCTCAATCATATCTCCCCCTCTTTCTCCTGTTTATGTGTGTCTGCAGCCTACAAATTCTCAATCTCTCTTCATAATGAGTATTCCTCAATCCTGAAATCATTTTAACACTCGTCTTTGTACTCTCTCCAGTATATCAGAATCACAACGGAAACCAGGAAACCAAACCTGCGCACAATAGTCCAAGTGAGGTCTTATCAAGGCCTTGTAAAGAGGCAAACTGCATGTGAATCTAAAGACAATCTTTACATGTGAACGTTCGTTTCAGCATTGCAATTATCTTTTGAGTTGTATTTGTAATCTTTGCAACGTGACCCCTAAACTTCAATTTTATATTATCTTCAATTTCAACTCAATTCAATTCAATTATAATTCAATTATATTCAATTTTATATTCCACCAATATTATATTGGTGGAATTATGTTACAAGAATTGAGGAGACCAGTGATCTTTGCATCATAGTGGATTGGAAGTTGAACTTCAAATGTCACACACAAAACACTGTGAACACAACTCAAAAGTTAATTGTGATGCTAAAACGAACATTACTTCTTAGCAAAAGGATGTCCTTGTCGCAGGTGTCATCCAGTCTTTACCCTCCAAAAAAAAAAAAAAAAAAACAACTGGGTACTATATCGATACCGACAGAGCTGGGAAAGTATAAAGCCATTAGTTGAAGATAATGTAGATTTCGAGCCGTTTCTTACTTCAAAGATATAGGAAAAGTGGATTGTACATTGCTATTTAGAATTTACATGTAATGGCGGATCGTGCTAGTATGTGCAATCTGTTTGCTTCCTTTCATTTATTTCACATTACTTTATATCGCATTATGATTGTTTTCTATATTTTATGGTGTATTTTATTCAAACAGCAAATGTCATTAAATTATTATCATTTTAAGATGGAAACGGCACAACTGATCATTTTACTGATTTTGTCTCGTTGTTTTTATTGTTTATTTCAAATATTGACTCCGTAACAATTCGTCTAGCTAGAACGTAATGGATTATTCAACATGTACGAACTGAAAATTAAAAAAAAGACAACTTGAATGAATTTGCCTGTCTATTCTTATTTTTCTCTTTTGCGATACTTATTTATCTAACTCTTTTCCTTTCCAGCAAATTCGTTACAGAAAGTGTTCATTATTTTAATGATATATCCAAAAAGTGCATCACTTTATTTTCTGGTCGTAATCTATCACAAGAAGAAATGATTCGCATTCAACTTAAAGAAGGTAAAAATGAGTTTAATTCTTATCGTAATTGTCAATGTATATTAGTTAAGAGAATTAAATATAATTGTTAAGAGAAGATAACACTTATCTGTTTAGAATGCACTGTTGCAATGTGGCTACTGAGATAAAAGATTCCGTATTCACCTTTTCCAACAACTACTATTAACAAACACCCAAACGTAAATCTTGAGATGTATTAATGAGCCGTGTCAGAAAAATTTTCAAGCATATCTTAAAATATCATTAGGTCTCTGTTCTGGTATCTAAGATGTTGATTGATTCTCTACACCAAATTTGATAAAATTAATTGATTTATTTCAGTCTGTCAATAATGATTATTGCTGTTACATTGCAGTACCAGCAAAAGGTTGGTCGATTGGCAGAGCCTCTGTTACTAATGGCTCACGAAAAAAGTTAAGCAAGTTTGAGCGTGGTTAGTAGTTGGAAAGGTAAATCGTTCGATGAGTCTTTGGACTATCTAGAGGTGTCAGAAAAAAAAATAATAATAGACGCTAAGATAAGGGGAATTACATAATCCTGTTGTAAGATTATAATGACTATAAGAAAGCATTTGATTAAATTATCTTGTTAGTCGTGTTCTTTGATCAAAGCGTGTACATATTTGTTTCTTGCGAGTAGAGTTATGTAGATTTTCGAATATATTTATCCACTCAAATCAGTGGAACATCCATAGCTCAGTTGGTTTACACGCATCTTTGATTGCAAACATCAGCGTTCGAATTCCGTCTATGACGTAAAGTACCGTTATGCGGTGTTTTCAATCAAATGTGCAATTCTTATATAGAAGGTTTTTTCCTCTCGAAGCTAGGATTTTTTTTGTTCCTGAAATAGGCAAACACCGAATTAATAATTAACAAGCCTATTCCTTTTTCTTTGGCTTCGAATAGCTTCACAGTGAAGTGTGGATCTACATGCAATTGTAAATCAGGAAGTACCCAATAAGTCTCATTAATATTTTTGACCTTTGAAAAATTGCAGTGTTTCTGTATTTAGTGTAACGAATTGATCTCTTCCTCAGTCTATGTTCTAAATGTTTACCTGCCATTCGGATATCTGTATCTGAATGGTTCCGATATCTTCATATGAACCATCCAGTCATTCGAAGCATTCTCTTTCCTCAAAAGACACTCCGCAGTTCTAAAACATGGCATCTTGGATTATCTTGCTGAGACACATCGTGCGAGTCTTTTCACCAAATGGATAAAATGTGCGTAACACAAAAACTCTTCAAGAGATTAATATTAAAAATGGACAGGCTAGAAATGTCCAATGTTCATTTGGCTGAAGAAAATGACAAACATTTATAGTTTATATTTAAACCAGAAAAAGCGATCGTCGCTATAAAAAATACCGTCTCAGAATTTACTAATGAAATGATTAACTTGTACAAAATGTTGTAATGATAGCTGTGATGTTCATATATCCAAGAAACGAAAGGCTTCAATTCGACGACGTAAAACTATTTAAATTAAGGGACATTACATCTCATATTATTTCATAGCCGAATAAGAAACTCAAAGAGTTTCATGCCAAATATAGAAACTATATAAAGTTCGGAGAGTCCAAGCGTGAGCAAATACCTATATAGTGTCACACCAGAGCAACTCATAGTAGTTCATCTGGTAGTGCAACACTGGAGCAACTCGTAGTAAAGGTGGAGCAAGTTCCGTTCCCTGTTCTTGGTATTTACCAATAATGTAAAGCCAGCTCCTAGGAGCTGTATTACTGCTCCTATTTGTTTCTTGCGAGTAGAGTTATGTAGATTTTCGAATATATTTATCCACTCAAATCAGTGGAACATCCATAGCTCAGTTGGTTTACAAGCACCTTTGATTGCAAATATTACTGTTACTGTTGTACGTTATGAGAGAAGTTCACTATCCAGACCGGTTTCAACCTTTTTTGAGGTTTCATCAGTGAGTAGGTAGACCTGGATAATATCAAGTTTGTAGAGAAACAGAACTAACAAACACTACTATTAGAATTGACAAGAAGGTGTCCTAACATATTACTAAATATATGAAGTGCCAAAGGCTTCAATTCGGCTTGATAAACCTTCAGAAAGGTTTATCAACTGAAGCTAAGTTTACCGATGCCATAGAACTGGTAATGTTTTATTTTTCTGGAGCTTTTCATCCAGGAAAAAAGGTCAATGAGCCAGAAAAACACATGCATTTAAAACGCGTAATACAAAATAGGCATTATAACATTCGTGGATTCTATCATAATTAATTCTCACAGAGCAACTTTCATCTGATTAAATTTGAGTGTCTTGTAATAATTCCATACCTCAGGTTTCCAATGGTCTTATAGCCTAATCTCACGAGGTCTGCATCATGTACAGAATGCCTCAAAATAAAAATCATTCTTCCATTCACAGCAATCTATAGAGAGAACCAGTAGATCCTCAAACTTTATGGGAGCCATTACTGGAGCATGGGGAAGACATTTTTATCAATAAAAAATAGTTCAGAAATGACCGATTGGAGAAATATGGCGTTAAATTGAAGCACCTGCATTTGAATCTGTACATTTCGTGATGACTGCCTTCTTATACGCAACAGTACTTCTGTTGAAGCAGTAGCTATGGGATTCCATTTGTGTGCTGGTCTGGCATATTAAAATAGCTGGCAAACCCCATAATCGTAGTGTGAGAGAATTCCCCTACCGCATGCTGATGGAATCGACAGCTGATATAACTTTATTATTATTATTTTTTTTTTATCCCTTTCCTTAGTTTACGCAACCTGCATTTTTCTTTATTTGGTTTCTTTTCTTTTCGCCATCACGTTTCTATCTTTTAATGATAAGAGCTACGAGAATTTGAGGATGCTGCAATCGTGCTACAGAAATCGAATGAGAACTTATAAGAAAGAACATGAAAACTCCTCGTTGGATTATAAATGCAGGATTGTATAAATTTTAAATGAGTTGAAGGTTTCAACCTAGCTAAGAAGAATTTCTTGTTTCCTTATTTCAGAATATCAACGAGTTCTCATTATTAATATATCTCACTTAACACAAGATCACTCCTTCAGAAGCCAAGCAGGAATTTCAGTAGAGTTTCATTCCCCGTATACCTGGTATAACCCGGATCAACTACCAATGCCTTTTTCTCCTGGGGTTGGAGTAAATTTCAAGATTAGAAGAGTGAGTTTGCATGTTGTACTAAATTCATTTAGGTATTGCTTTCCAGCATTAATTCTTAGTTATTTTATAACCAAACAACCAAATAAATAAGAAATTGTTTAAAAAAATCCCTTTTTAATAGGAAACAAGCCGACTTCTTCCATACCCTTATGAGACCAACTGCACTGACTATTTGAGTCTGAGGAAGTTCAGCGGGGGCTTCGAGCCCTTGTCATATGAGGTAACCACATCTTCAATATTTCTCTTTTAAATATCTTTCTTAATTTAAGGTGCACTTAATGTGCAAAGTTTTATTTTGTTTCTTGGATTTTGATATTTAGCTATCGCAAATTTAAATTAAGTAGTTGTATTAGCAATCAACGATCACCTTCTACAGCAGTGGATTAGAAAATAAGATCATTCCTTCGATAAACTAAATAAAAATAATCTGAAATTGATATCATGCTGAATGCTTTCAAATCTCATATTCTCTCGACTCCTAACATAACATTACAGAATGCATTTAAGTATTCTTTTTACTTAACACGTTAAGCACACGATTTCTTTAATTTCATGTTCCAGGAATGCTATTATGGTTGTATAGTGGAGGAGATGCTCGCTGATGACAAAAGCTGCATGTTAACATATGCCTTGAGGCCATTCACTAACAAATGTGGAAACGGAAACCGTAAGTAACCCATTCAAATAATTTTAATCTGAATATAGTTCAGATTTAGGAATATTTTGAGGATTGAGATCCTTTCTGAAACTTCTAAATATTATACGAGATTTTCCACAAAGTGATAAAAATTAAATCCACTCATCTTTTTTATTTTTATTTTTTAATTTCCAGATAAATTGATTTCTTCTTGTACTTAAAACAAGTAATGAATGTTTCAATAAATTTAGTAATGTGTTCGTTAGAAATTTAAAAGTCAACTTTTGATGTATAAGAAAAATTGAATGTTTTCTCCTTTTGCTATTTTTATACAATATTCTACTATATTCTGTATTTTATATTTAATTCTACATTCTGTCTTATTCTATATTTCTTTTGTGCAAGTCTTGCATTTTCTAGACCACCGTGCGTATTTACCTCGGGATGGTCGCTCAAAATTTTAAACGAACTTTTTTTTGGTTTCACTATCATTTTGGCCTTCAAAAATTTAAATTTCTCTGGATATTCAGATGATGAAATATTGTATTAGAAAATGTTTTCCTAAACATTTCTTGAAAATGTTTTTACTTCATCCCGAAATAACATGAATAAATTAAAAAACATAATTTAAAATTCTACTAACGCAGAATAATAAACAATTTAATAATAATGCGTGACACCTTTTGGCAACTGGCATATGGAGGAAATATGAGTTCTGCATTGCTTCAATCTTGGTATCATCTCTGGGTCTGGATCCCACTGAAGAGACCTCAATAAAGGTCGAAACCGATCTGGGTAGTGACCCTTCCCATAATGCATAGCATTATGCATGTCAGCAAGGAGATGTGCTTTGCATTATGGAAGATACTAAGAAAAATGATGAGAACTTAGTTCACCTTTACCACGAGTTACCCCAATCCTGAAAATACTTCAGGTGCAAACTTTATTTGCTTACACTTAGATAAAGGATTAAACTAAATATATAATTTATATTTAACCTTCTAGTGAAGATTATTTGAATAATGGAAATCGTGTACGGTATTACGGGCTAGTGGGTTGCTGGGTTGATTTTCGATTTTAATATTTCCTTTGGCTCTGTTTCACTGCCAGAGTTTTCGTAGTTGGGTAAGGAGCGTCGGGGTATCAACTCCCTGCATGAAAGGGAATTTGTAGCTTGGTGGTGGAGGTATTATTTTTTTAACGTTGTTGATTTTCATTTTGAAACTAGATTTGAAAATTTGATTTTCCTCTACTTGATTGACAGTTTCTGTAGTTATGACGGGTGGTTTGTTTTAGGGGTATTGCTTGTGTGGACAGGTTAAATGTTCCTTAACTCGAAATATATCTTCTCTTCACCTTCCTGTACGAAAAAGAAATAGAAAGATGTCTACATGATGATTTTGTTTCCCTTAGTGTGTGTTTCTGTGTCTCTTTCATCCTGTGGGTGATTTGAGCTCTGAATTTCTGAATTTCTCACTGTGTCATTTCTTGTTTATATCTGGCAATCATATTGACCATGCTTAAAATCGATTCTTTAAATCTTCAAGAAAACAATGGGAATCTGAAGTAACTTAACCATCTTCTGCAAGAACTGAAAAACCTAAGAATTATATTTGTTTATCCAAAGCTTCAGTGCAGTCTAACAAAGCATTAAAATAAGAAACAAAAATGCATGTACAAACAAAATTATCTAACTTCCACTCCAAAAACACAAAACACGAGGAGAACGCATGCACTCAAAATCCAAACCACAACATAAAGAAGCAACACTAGCAAGCTGGTAACTCAAATATTCTCCTACAGATTGGTCGATAGCTGGATACATTGGTCTTTGCACAACCCTTCTGCAATTAGATTACCATACATTCTTTCAACTGCTGCGGATCTCTGTTCTGAGTCTCAAATTATATTGCCTGGTCAAAGGAATAATCAGAACACCTGAACAATCTTTTAGGATCCGGGCTGACATCCCATCAGCCCCTATTGGTGAATTTTTATTCAGTTTATGCAACTCTCTAATACTTCCTCTTCATACAACTGAGTTTCTTTATTCAGTGATAGGTAGCAGTGAACTGAATGTTGCATATACCAGATTGATAGCTTTTACTAAAATGGACATTCATTATTTGAACAATCTCTTCTGCATCTCTCACTCTTACACCATCTGCATTCAGTAGGCCATTCTTTCATATTCATTATTTCTTTCAATTGCAGTATATCGATAAAATTTTTGTTGGTTGTCTTTAGCATGCAGAGCCAGTTTCGTTTCACACTCAGATTTACATTTCTGTACACCATTTGTAACTACTCAGGCCTTCTACTTATAATTTTCATAACGGCATTATTCTCATGTACACGGTATTCCATCCACATCATCCTTGTCTTCATTAAATTGCACATCAATTTCACACCTACCCTATTTATTCTTCGAATTCTCGGGACATAGTCTGATGTTACATCATTTAAGTATATTTTACATGCTCTCCATCTAGCAACAGATGCCATTCCAGTGAACTCAGTATGCTCCTCAGTCAGTTATAAAATCTTGATTTGTAGTTCAGAATGTAATATTTTCTGAATGGAGAATTCATAAACGTTGTCACTTTACAAGTGATTACCGCATGATCACTGTCACCAACTGGTGGCAGAATAGTTACGTCTTAAACCGAAACACCCTCTGTCACTATAATCAAATATAACACTTTTTGACCTCGAGTTCATTCTGTCACATGCTTGTGAAGGAATATGTCCCACGACAGCTCAATAAATGCATTTTCATTCTTTTCATGAGATTCTACTGCATCCCAATCAATATTTGCATAATTTACCGTCTCCCATTACGATTACTCTTTTAGCGCCCATCATTTCTATTTGGTGATGTATTTCTTCATCACTAGCAACCGAACCACCATGTCTGTAACAACACCCCACTATGAAATTAGTCTTGTAATATTCCACATTACATCAGATCGCTGCGAACTCACTGCTACATGAAACACTGTTACTAGTACTCTGAGGTCTCAACATATTGACCACGGGAACAAACTATACCCCTTTCTTTATGATACCACTAGCATTCGTGTACAGATAAATAAAAAAAAAAAAAAAAAAAAAAAAAATATATATATATATATATATATATATATATATATATATATTGTTGTAATTAGGATTGATTTCGGATATACATTTATAAAATTAAAATTTAATTGACTAAAAGCCCAGAAAGTATAACCTTTAAGAAATCACGACTAGTTTCATCGGTGTTTCGACTTCTTCAGGTGAGTAAGAAATAACATAAGACATAAAAAAATATTGACCTTACAGCTTAATAAAAAGAAGCAGATTGTGCAAATCAACTTCGTGTGTGACCGTTCTTCATGGTTAGAGTTTGTGGAGAAGAGAACATGACTGGAAAGGGCGCTCGCTCGTGTTCTACTGTAGGAGATGTCACGTCTATGTTCCTCAAGACGAAGTGAAATAGATTTATCTGTCTGGCCAAATTAAGGTCGACCACAGTCGCACACATAACTTTGTAAACATCAGGAAAATGCGGTTGTGGTTTTGGTCGACTCAGAAAAGAGCGAAATTTTGCCAGAGTAGTATAGTCAGGCTTTATGTTGAATTCCTTCATAATCCTAGATAGATTTAGGGTAAGAGAGCTGAGAAATGGTAACCATATGTGAGTGATAGGTTTGATTCAACTTCTTATCGAGGTTGTTTGCGTGGTCTCAAATGTTTAGTGATGTTACGAGATGAATATCTATTATTTAAGAAGGTGTAAAAATCTAAAGGACAGAGCAGTGAAATAAAGGACCGTCTTCTTAAATAAAGGACGTATTGTCACAGTATACATATATGATGATGTCTCCAAGTAAAGTTTTCAGTTATAGTAAGAGTTAGCCATAAGAAAATCACCTAACGTTTTATTTAACATTGTCCCTGATGGTACACGTTTTGACACACACACACACACACACGCACAGTGTAAAGATTTGAAGAAACTCATATGGGTACTCGTGATAATCGGGTTCTAACATCGAGCCTTTTTTCAACAAATTACTTTCTTATGGTCTTCTCGGTTCTTCATCCTCTTCCCCACAGTGACTGAATATCTAGCTTCCACTCTGGTTGTTCACTTCGTGTCGTGATGGATAATTTCCTCTGAGATTTAAGCTAAAGTATCCTAGGGTTCTCTGCTCTATCCAGGTTTTTACTCGATACATTAATGATTTACTCTTTCCAATTTCAAATCGTATCCATAATTTTGCTGATGTCGGAATTCTCTACTACTTTTCTGTTTTCTAAAATCCTTCCAGTACTCAAAATAATCATATTTAAACTGATAAAATAAACATTTTCTACAGAGTTTTTAAGTGGTTGAAGACATTCGATTGAAGTTCAGTGTACTGTCTTATTTCCTAACATAAAGATCTTAGTAAACTCTTGCTTACTTTTGAGAATGCTCTGATCTTCATTCAATAGTAATTTTATCTTTTAGATCTATTTTCGCATGTAGCCTATCCTGATGCAAAGCCAACATATCCATAATTCCTTTGTTGTTGTTATGATCCAACGAGTCGTTTCCGACTCCTGGCGACTCCACGAACATACACTCTCCATTCCGATCTGTCCCTGACCATGTCTTTCAGAACCTCCAAGCGCACTCCAGTTGTTTCTATAACGCCATCCACCCATCTAATTCTTGCTCTTCCTCTTCTCCTGCTTCCATCAACTTTAGCAAGTATCATCATCTTCTCCAGACTGTCATTTGCTCGCATAATATGTCCGAAGAGTTACAATTTGTGCTTGTTGATCATAGCTTCGAGGGAGAAATCTGTCTTTATTCTGTCTATCACTGATTTATTGGTTTGCTATGCAGTCCATGGTATTCTTAGTAAGCGTCTCAAAACCCACATAATTCAAATGCATCTATCTTCCTTCTTTCACTTTCTGAAGGTCCAATTTTCACATCCATACAGCACCACAGGAAATACCATTGCTTTCATAATTCTGATTTTTGTTATGAGGCTAGTATCTTTATCTTTAAAGATCTTGCTTAAATTTGTCATTGCTTTTTATCCAAGTAATAATCTTCTAACTTCTTCGCTATAATAACCATCTTTATCAATTCGGGATCCTAGGAACACAAAATTGTTAACTGCTTCCATTTTCTCCCCATCTACTTCAAAATCATTAAGTTCACATGTTGCCATAACTTTTGTCTTTTTGAAGTTACGTTTAAGACCATATTTAGCAATTTCTTCTTTAACTTTCATAATACGTTCCTCCAAATCTTCTTTGCATTCTGCTAGCAAGGTGGCATCATTTGCATACCTCAAATTTTTAATATTTTTTCCACCAATTTTAATTCCAACTGAAGACTCCTCCAGCCCTGCCATTGTTAAATGCATTGGCTGTAAATATTAAACAGTTACGGAGATAAACTACATCCTTGCCACACCCCTTTACCTATTGTGAAATACTCAGTTTCCCCAAGATCTGTTCGGAGAGTAGCTTCTGGTTCATAATAAAGATTCCTCAGAAGGATAATGAAATGCTCTGGTACTACTCCCATTGTTCTTAACACATTCCACAGTTTCACATGATCTACAGAGTCGAAAGCCTTACTATAATCAAGGAAACAAAGGTAGACATTCTTGTGATATTCCTCTGCTCTTTCTATAGCCATCTCACATTGGCGATTTGATCTCTTGTTCCTCTGCCTTTTCGAAATCCTGCCAGTTCACCTGGCATTTCTCTCTTCATGAATGGTTCTAGTATTTTCTGAATGATATTAAGCAAGAATTCACTTGCATGAGAATTCAGTGATATAGTTCTGTAATGTTCGCACTCTCTTGCATTGCCTTTCTTCAGTAAAGATATATACACTGATTTTTTCCATTCCCTAGGCCATGTAGTTGTGATCCAAATTCGCTGACATAGAACTGTTAAAATTTTAACTGCCTCTTCTCCCAAAGCTTTGTATATATACCCATTATACCCATTGAGCAGCTCAATGAGTATTCTATCTCCTCCTGGTGCTTTCTTATTGGATAGCTGTTGCAGTACCGACCTCACTCACTCTCCCGTGGTACTGGCTCCTGTGTATAATCATGTTCTCCAAATTTCTCAGTAATTTTGGAGTCCTTTCTGTAAAGGGCTTCTGTATACTTTTTCTATCTCTCTTTGATGTCTGCAGCTTCTGTAAGATATCCTTTGTGTTTACTTTTGAATACTGTCACCTTGGCACTAACTTCCCTGTTATTCTCTGATCTTTTTGAAAAGATCTCTTGTTTTGCTTTCTTGTTTTAGCCTTCTATTTTTTGGCATTCCTGGTTAATCCATAATTACTACAGCCTCCTGAATTATGTACTCTTTTCCCTCCTAAATACTACCTTTCCACTGCTCAATTCCTAATTCTTTATAACTCCTAAATCGATAACCCTTAGAATATTATTCCCAAGCCGCTTGAAATTCCAAAGCCATTTCGAGGTCTTCTCCAAGTTTAATCATTTCATCTGAATCCTTTTAGGTGCTTTAGAAAGGGTGCTTTAAAAATCAGGGTGACCAAAGCTAAGTGTAATAATCCTAGCTTTACATGACTGGAAACCTGTACAAGGTTATTACAACTTCCTTCATCCTGTGAAGTGAAATTCCGTTTCATTGACCAAATAGAGACAAACACGCTGGGTGCTATTAGTCGGCTTGTCAATATGATTCCTTTCCTCATACACCATGAATCCTAAATTCTTATATTCAGAAAACTTTTCAAACTTCTTCTCAATTTATCTAATCGTACTTGTTTACAATTCAATTATATTTAATTTTCACCTTAAATTTTAAAACCTTCTTTCCTAGACACATCATTCAAAAGAGAAATGATTCCTTCCAGACAACTTATTATTGTAATCAATTTCCATCGCTGCCAAACAGATAAATAAATATTAATTCAGGAAATTAAATCACTGATGTTGATTTAATTGATTATATGTACAGAATTCTCAGATCCTCCGATTCTAACCATCTGAATGCTAAATTAAATAATTAAATTAATAAGTAACTTAATAATAACAGCTTAATTTGCTCTAAGATTCACATCTTGTGAGCACAGAACTGATGACTCCGAAGATTCTCAATTTCGTACTCACAAGGTGGAGCTCACGCATTCATAATGTGGAAAAGGAAAGAGATGAAAAAGTTAAGTATAGTTTCTGAGGAAATTCCCATGTTACTCCTCTTAAACACTATTAATATAATTACGGCTATTATAGACTGTAGTAAGGGACACTCCTAAACAAAAACAGGCTATAATAGCCATAATTATATTAATAGATGAAAAAGTGTTATTTTTGTTCGCATTTCATGCTTAGCCTAGGACCATACTCTTTTTTCTTCTCGTTACTTTTCTAAGATTCAAGTCACGTGCTATAAGAGCAACTCGAAGGATAATGACCTCTATCCTTAAGCCACTCATCAGTTTTTATTGATCTGTTGAGCAGCTGGAAGAAAGTTACAGAAATATGTCTTAATCAGCTTAGTCAACTTGGTAGATAGACCCAAAAACATCCATGAATATAAAGAGAAAACGAACGGCCGTAGTGCCAGTTGCCATACTAAGCAAATTAACTTACCCATAAATAACACAATATCGGGTCAAAAATGTGAAGGATGGTTCCAAACTTGAAAAGAAGAGCTGTTTCCGATGGAAATGTACAAAAGTAACCAAGATTTAAAATGGATAATATATTAAGTAAAAAGAAACGGTCCGTAAGAACTACTTATAAGCTATTTGTAAATGTTGATAAGTAGAGTCGATTCGTAAACCTGGATGAAGACCTAGATTATGACTACTAATGCTTAATTCCTCTTTTGTCAATAAGACATGCAAGGTCTTGCCATCCTTAACGCGCTCAATTGTTTTCTGCTTTAAAAGCTCTCTCGAATAACCAAATCCTGAAATCTTAATTAACATCTGCACTTTTTAAATTATTTCAGCAACTGCTGTCCACTGCTTAAAAATTTAGATCCTACATTCCTTCTCAGTTCCTTCGAATTATGCTTCACATAAGCAACACGCCTTCCGCTAGTATCGTATTTACTCGAATATAATTCGCACTTTCTTCCCCAAAATTAAAGCTAAAAAATCGTGGTGCAAGATTGCAAGATATATACGGGGATATTCGGAAACTAACGTTTTCAGGAAAAAATGTATATGTACACAAGGAAACGGCTTAGGGAGACGTTTCCTTGTGTACATCCTATACAAATAGCACCATCTGCTTTCCCATTATTTCAAGCAAAAATTACCAGTAATTTTCGACTTGAGATACTTAATGAACAATCCTTCAGGAATGATTAATGAGAAGTGAAAGCAGTGCCAGTAGATAGGTAGGTAGTTCAGTAGAGATAAGCACTATGACGATGTGCATAAGATTGGTGCGGTATTAACAAAAGATTGTGTGATCCAAAGATAAAAGCAAGCTGACAAATTTTGAGTTGAAATGCTAATTCTCTTCAACCAAATGCCATAATATCTGAAATTGCCATACATTCACACTATAAATTTCTTATAATAAATTTAGTTTAATCCTTTATCCCAGTGAGAAGAAACAAAGTTTGCACCTGAAAATATCTTCAGGACTGAATATGGTGTTGTACTATCTTACCTGGGTGAGTAGTACAATACCAGGCAAACTCGTAGCAAAGGTGGAGAAAGCTACCAACACTCCTATATCAGTATCTCCCATAATGCAAAACACATCTCCTTGCAGATATGTCTAATGTTATGCATTAAGGGAAGGGCCACAACCCAGACTGGTTTCGACCTTTATTGAGGTCTCTTCAGTGGGAGCCAAGCCCAGAGTTGGAGATAGAGTTGCTCTACCTTTGCAACGAGTTGCCTGGTGTTGTACTACTTACCCAGGTAAGACGTACAATAGTACAACACCATATTCAGTCCTAAAGATATTTTCAGGTGCAAACTTTGCTCTCACTGGGATAAATGTTTAAACTAAATTTATTATAGTCTAACCTAGTGAAAAACAAACATTCACTATATATTTCTTAGTTGTAACATGTTTGCGAATTTTAAGACGTTCGGTTCAATTTTATTGCTGCTTTGCATTTGAGCTGGAGGGGAGGACTCACATACTTCTAACTAAAAACAATAGTTTTTAGTTATTGTTTTTAGTATCTAACTAAAATCACGAACCATCCTACGAGAGAAACAATTAGCCTGAAAAACAAAAGTTTTTAGTTAGATACTACGTTTGCCGGTGCAACATCTGGTTTTGCTTGATTCTATGCAGCATAGTTTCTGTGGTAGGGGACATGTCATTCAACATCTTCCCCCAATAGTCACTGGTTGTTGGGGAGGGTGTTCTGTTTATCGCAGGGAGTGGGTTACTATCCCGACATGAGTGTGTTTAAACTTTTTTTCGTGTGTGAGTGAGTATATGCGAAAATTTTCGATTTCGTAATTTTAATTTTTGTAAAGTAAAATAGTCCGGTTGGTTAGCCTAGTGGCTTTGCTCTTCGAAACCATATGCCTGCGGAAGGAGTGTCCTAGGTTCGATTCCCGTCGGTGACGTGAAGAACTGAAGGATCTTCCTCAGCCATAGCCAAGTTAACCAGTTTTGGGAGCGGACAGCAGGTTTTTTCTACCAGTTTTTCTGGGGTTTTCATCTCGCAAGCAGGCACACTGGCCCTGTGAACACGCAGGGTACAGTCATAGGATATAGTACGGCAAGGAAGGCAACGAGAAACCATCTTGCTCATAGCCATTTCCCTAGATGGTGGCGTATATATAGCTGCTCCTAAACAGCCTTTCTGCTGTGGGGTAAATATACATACGCACAACAACAATAACAACAACAACAAATTAAAATCACGGTTGAGAGTTATATTTAAGTAAATACGGTATGTATTTGAAACAACTTCCTGAATTTATTTAATCTTTCTACCCCTACTTTCAATAGTGAAACAAACTTCTTGTTAATACTCTGTATTATTTTACTTGTACTCTGCATTTTTAAATTTTCAATAACCTTAGCAGTGCCAAATCAAAGTTAAGAATGCTATCTAAGATCGGAGCTCTATCAACATGAATACCGATTCGCCACCTATAATAGTTTCGTATTATCCCGTACATAAAAAAATGTTTTAATCTGTTGTGAAATTGTAACAGTGCCTAACTGCTTGTATAAGTCATGTACGATATCTTACTAATTTATAATGGTGGAATTTCACTTGAAGAGAGCCTTTTTAATTCTACATTCCACAGAATCTCGCGTGAATCTGATTAACTCGCAGAGATCACTCAGGCTATCTCTCCGCTGATCATTGCAGTTTTTTTTATTTATCCTCCACAATGTGTACGATTTGTCAATGAATGCTTTGCTACATTGATGATTATCATGTGCTGGTACCATAAAATATTCGCATTGCAGAACATCCCATCATTCCGAAATATCGGCATAGGATGGCGAATTCATGATTCCATAGGAAACGACCCCCTTGACCTAAACCTTAAGGAAACGTGATTACACTGTCGCCTTTATACGTATTGTTGTTATAGCATACTTTTTGTCAAAAATTGCCACGAGCAGTCCTTCGATGCTAAACACGTGCAAATTCCACCAGATCTATTTCCATTTCTTCATTGTCCAAGTTCTGTTCAGTTTAGCCTTTATTGCAGGTTTTCTGGGAAAATTCATGGCATGCTGTTCTCCACATATTATTATTATTATTATTATCATTATTATTATTATTATTATTATTTCGTGACACCTCCAATGAGTCCGAAGACTCTCGAGGGTCGGCACCTACTCTACAACTCTCCGTCTCCACCACTTTATCAAACCTCTACTACCATCATCAAGTTATACATCAGTGCCATCTACTGCTCACCACCACTATGAAGTGCCATCTATCTTGATGACTTTAGGCTTCTGTTAATCAGTAGTCTTGGACTTGCTTATCGAAACTTAGATAAATTTTTGTATATAATTCCATGATTATTTGAACAGTTGTTTCTTCAACACGTTAAGAACTGTTGATTTGAATTTTCTCCTATTCATATCCGATGATATTTCTTAATAAAACGCTGAAAATTCTTGTGAAGAGAGATCTAAATGAAGTTGAGTGAACCACTGATTTCCTTCAGAAGCGAGGTAATTTGAATATTTGCTAGTTACATCCATCTTGATGCAGTAAGAATGGGGCGCTTTGATTTTTGGTAGGAACTATTACTTTCATTGTTTTTATCTAAAAACAATAAAATATTATTTAAACAAATATTATTTTCTCTCTCTTCTTTTTTTCCAGCAACTCAATTTTGCATAGTAAAAAAGAAGTTTTATGCGACGTGCGATAAGAGATGCAGACCTGCATGTGAGTAAGTACAACGATTTTCTTTTTGTATTTAATATATTTTTTTCTTCTCTCAGGCAGACTGTAACTTCCACTCTGTCAGAAATTTTATCTCTAACGAACATTCTTAAGTAGCTTTTAAGCATCTATTCGATTTTCTTTTTTATCTATTATAATGTTAAAGTTTAAAAGTTGAATTTACTGATTCACTGTTTAAGGGGAAGATATATTATTATATCGTCATCAACGGTGAAGATATAATAATTAACATATTCCATTATTACTTCAATTATTCCTATATGAAACAATATTTCAACAACCTCAAACTGGTATAACCAAAGGAACATTAGAATAGTATAGATGCGTGCACGCAGAGGTACCATATCAAGTAACCGAGACCAAAAAATATACAGAAATATACACGATGCACTCCTCAGATCTACTGTCTGATTATGCAAGAAGAAAAAGTGTTCAGTATTTGGCCTAATCGTTCTGATACTCTAAATATCCCCCTTTTCGACGTGAACAACCAACAACTTAATATGCACTTCGCTATATAAACCGATAGCGACATCGAAAGGAGGTTGCCCTTCTAAATATCCCAGTTACCTGATGACCATGGACCTGCTTTCATTGTCTGTAGCAACTTCATACGGACAGGTAATTGATACGCCAACGAGCGCACACCATCCTGCCCTCTCGGCAATATTGCATTACAAAATCATTGTTCGATAAGCCAAAAATTATTGACTTTGATGAGAATCAACTCTTTTCTGAACTCAGCCGCATGCATACCTTTTTAGCCAACGGCTATAAATCTCTCCATATATATAAAGGGGTTCAAAATGCTAAAGAAATGAAACTTGCCACCATTTTCCACACGAGAAAGTAGCATCTCTTATTCTCTAAAGACTAGATATACATTTTGGATTTTCTTGGGATGTACCAGGCACGCAGCACATGTAACCTCTATTTTACTTTGGCAAAATAGAAGAATTCTAGCCCACCTATAATATATCCGATTCCACCAGTATGGTTGCTCATAATTTACAGGCAACACTTTGAATATCCACCACATTAAAAAAAATAAATAAATAAATAAAAACACCTCAGTCCACCAAAGCAAATATAACCATATGAGAGTCTCTTCCTCGAATGCTTCTGCTGCTATGACAACCTAAACAATATGGATTGTATCAAATTGCTTGTCGCGGGAGACTCTCATTCACAGACAATCAGCGCAACTGTCAAGAATACTCAGTAGCACAAAAAAGTTCACGGAATTTAAAACTAGAAGCCTCCCTCTGTTTTTTTTCTTTCTTTCTCTATTAGTTTTTCAGTCTCTCTTAATAATGTGTTCTCTTTTCCAATCTATACTAGCTTGTTTTTCCGCTGATAATTATAATCCTATGGTTTATACACATCCACTAATATGCGCGCGCGCGCGCGTGTGTGTGTGTGTGTGTGTGTGTGTATACCACGGGCGTGCAATTATATTCAGGGTGCGCAAACTCACAAAATAACAATATCACCGATGTTATATGTTTGCGTTTATTCCTGTTCAAACGTCCCCTAATTGTTTCTTTGTTTTGCGTGATTCCAAACATTAAGCACAACACACTAATCCTTCATGAAGAGGACGCCTAAACATTGTATTACATTCGCGGTAATAGCCTGAGTTTGCGAGCACATATAGGAACACCTTTGAGCTCTTTAAACAGAGTACGTAGAAATGGCTATTAAAATGGTTTTGAACCACCTAGAAGACATGGCAGGATGTACGCTGAGACAATAACAATAGCAACAGCACCTAGAAATTAGCGGCTGTGAATGGTCATTGTGTCAACCAATCGAACTGAGCGTTGTCATTTGTCATGAGTTGCTGGTTGTGTTTGCTGAGTTTCATCTGTTTTGCGTTCGAAGTGTGAACTGACATGTTCAGGACGCCGATATAGACAAATTTTAATTTATAATTTTCTATAAATAATATACAACTTTTTTACCCATATTTACAATGGGAAACAGGGCTGACGATCTACTGAATGTTCCGGAGGGAGTAAGTAAATAAGTATACGAGTTCAATCCGAAAAATAATAATTTGCCAAGTGCTTCCTTTTTTCCGATTTATGTGCGTATTATATGACTTACGCTTTAAATGGATTCTTTCTTGTAGATAACACTTTCTAGCATACGAATAATTGTATGTATTCTTTCCACTGAAGTACAGTAATACGACACGTTAGGTTCCAGACCATCGTTGTATAGCGAATCATTTCATTTTTTTTTCACTTTTATTTACGTTTTTAAGCAGTAATTTATCACGTAAATAAAAATTTACGTAATCATGGAAATAAAAATTTATTTACGTCAAATATACAAATGAAATATTTAGAATAAGTTTCGAGAACGAAAAGGTCATTCTGAAAAACGTAGCTTAAGGAAGCCGACGGCCAATTTAGTCAGTCAGGAATCTAACCATTAACTTCTTTTTTTTTTTTCCCATTTCGGCAACAAGATTGTCGCATTTGCGGGTAACCTGCATTATTAACTCGTTTAAACTTTTCTCTTCACTAATATCTTTACCTTTGTTTGTAAGAACTGTACCAACACCAGCGGCAAGTAAGGTTACCATGCCGCCTTTCCCAGTGTTCGATACACCACCGACAGTAAATTTAATAATTTTAACCTTAGTATGTAACACAACAAGTTATTTCTTTTCACTGGAAGCAACAACACCCTTACTTAGACTTTTATCTTCCATTAGTACAGTACCATTAAAATAAAATAAAATAAAATAAAATAATAGTTATAAACAGTTCATAATTCACAACGAAACACCCACGGAAACAGAGAGCGAGAGAAAAAGATGCCACGAGCAACGACATTATAAACAAGCAAGTCACGCGAACTGGTTTCTTCACGGGAGCATCAAGTCGCTAATACCGTCAAATAAGAGTATTAGTATAAAGGCTTGTTCGTAACTGAAAAACATCGTATGAGCGGATCATCGTAAAGCGAAGCACTGTTAAGCAGGGTATTATTGTACTGTTTATAAAATTGTATTTGCATGTGTGTGTGTGTGTGTGTGTGTGTGTGTGTGTGTGTGTGTGTGTGTGTGTGTGTGTGTGTGTAGACTTTTCACTATAATTTACTTTCTCCATATTCCAGGACCATCAGGGATCGATTTGAAGAATGGGGTCTGATTCCAGAATTCTATGATGTAAGTATAATAGAATATGAATATAAAATTAATTAAAGGAGGGTGAGAGGAAGAATAAACAGTTTCTTAGTTCTATTATCTTCAGTAACGTTCAGCTGCTGCACGCTAAATCAATGTTTATAGCTATGGTATACACTTCATAAATTGGTTTGTTGATTTGTTTTGTTGATAAGATCTCTTGATATCTTATCGATATCTATAAGATATCAAGATCTTATAGCCTGTCTATAAGAACATTTAATTCTCTAATGATTGATTATAATTAACATCTGCAATAAGGTGATATGTGACTTGCTACCTTACTTCTCTTCGGAGTCAGCTTCCCTTCTAGAGGGTTCATCTTAAAATTATCACTATATTACGTTATATTATTTATATTAATCAATCTTAATTTGATATTCTATTGCATTGCTAAAATGGATATTTTTTAAAAATTTTTCAGTGTGATGATTGCTCAAGAGTTTCATTTCATTTCAACCGAAATGTGAGGGAATATTCCTATAGTCCGAAATATCAGGTAAGCTATTTTTCCAAACAGTTCTTTTTAATGTACATACATCATTAATTTATCTCTCTTAATTAAGCATAGCCTATGCATGTATCTACATATACTGTATAATGTACAGAGTGGCCATAAATTAACTTTCCCTCTTTGGAGGTATCTGTAGCTAAAACTAATGGAATAAGACCACACATTTTATGTTGAGACTTTCGAAGGCATGGGGAGATGAATTCGGCGAAAAAAAGATTTAGTACCAAAAGTCGCAGATAGGGGAAATTTTGGCTCTGGCGGAGAAGAACGCAGTCAAATATTTGCAGTAAACGCAGATAAATAGAATCATGCAAATTATTCGTGAGAACAGCGCCACCAATTCCACTTCAAAAGGGATTGGAAACGTTCAGGCACTTATTCGAATGACTGACGAATTTTGCTAATATGCGTCCTGCCTTGCTTTACTTGTTAAGTTGTTTTACTTTAAACAGTGCAATGCCGTAGCGGCCCTTCAGGAATTTCGAAGGCTTCATAACCTGCGTACAGGTCCTATGTCTGCTATCGCACTAAGAGCTATGATTAAGAAGTTTGAAGAAACTGGATCACTAGGAGTTAGATCTGGCAGAGGACGAAAAGCAGTGCAACATTGAAAATCGTGTATGTGATCCAGGGAACCCTGATTCTGATGAATAAAACATTATTTCCTGTGAGATCAATCACTACATTAATTTCTGTGTCTTTCGCAAGTTGTTTTAGTTTAATTATTATTCTTATTCTTATTATCATTGTAACGCTCCACATATCCAGCTGGAATGATTGACGCGGCTGTCGCTTACACAGTCGAAATATTATTATTCTATTTTATCTGCCTTTAATGTAATTATCAGCTTATTATCGGCTCTGCCAGCGTCAAGATTTCCCCTATTGGCAACTTTTGGTATTAAATCTTTCTTTTGGTGGAATTCATCTCCCCATGCCTTCAAAACTCTCAATATAAAATTTGGTCTCATTCCGTTTATTGGTTTTAGCTACAAAGGCTCCAAATAGGGAAAGTTATTTTATGGCTACCATATATATATACAGGGTGTCCCAAAATTCACGCAAGAAGTAATTTTGATAGAAAATACAGGTTTTTAATTAAAAATTTTAATTTCTTATTGATTCATAAAGTATACAGTATAGGGTTATGCATGGAATAGCATATCGGGTAAATGACCTCCACGGCTTTGCTGGCACATACGCACTCTTTTGTCGAAATTTTCCATGACCGTTTTGCATAAATGTGGCTGAATTTCGTTGATACAGCGCTCAATTTCCTCCTTCAAGGTGTGGGTGGTCGTGGACTTGTTGGCATAAATCTTAGACTTCAAAAAACCCCAAAGAAAAAAGTCCAACGGCGTTAAGTCACATGATCTGGGCGGCCAATTCTGATCACCAAAACGGGAGATTACACGACCAGGAAATGACTCATGCAGTAATTGAATTGTTTCTCGAGCTGTATGGCATGGTCTTGTTGAAACCGCATGTCGTCCACATCCATATCTTGCAATTTAGGCACAAAAAACTGGATTATCATGTCGCGATAGCGAGCACCATTAACTGTTATTGCCTTACCAGCCGCATTTTCGAAGAAGAATGGACTGATGATGCCTCCAGCCGAAAATCCGCACCAAATAGTGACACGTTGTGGATGCATTTGTTTCTCAATAATCACTCGTGGATTTTCTGAACCCCAAATGCGACAATTTTGTCGATTAACGAAGCCATCAAGATGAAAATGAGCCTCATCGCTGAAGATGATTTTGTTCGAAAAATAAGCATCCACTTGTTGTTGTTCCATAATCCATTCAACGAACTCTCTTTGCTGTGTGTGGTCAGTAGGCTCCAGTTCTTGAGTCAATTGAACTTTGTAAGCATACAGATGCAAATCTTTCGTGAGATTACGCTGTAGAGAGCTTCTCGAAATGCCCAATTCAAGACCACGGTGCCGAATTGTTGTTCCTGGACTCTCGGCAACACTCTCACGAACTGCTTCGATGTTTTTTGTTGAACAACTTGTTGAAGGACGGCCAGAGTGTATAAGATCACTAATTGATCCAGTTTCCTTGAATTTTTTAATTAATCTTTTCACAGTTGATGAAGTTAAATCACTATTCCGACCATATTTTGTACGAAAATTGCGAAAATTGTAGCTGCCAAACCTTCTCAACAATGAAAATGCGTTGTTCTTTCGTGTAGCGCTCCATTTTTAATAACCCTGAACTGTCAGCTGTCACGCTGTCTTTTTTTTTTCTCGTTGGCAACACTTTACCGCACAAATGGCGCTAAATTTAAATCTTGCGTGATATATATATAATTGGTTGATTTGTGCATATGACGTTGATAGTCTGAGGTAGTGGACACGTGATAAATCGTTTTTTAAAATGAAAAATCACTCCATTGTAAAGCATTACCAGCGAATATTACATAATGTAAATGAACAACTATATAGGCTAAAACTATTTACATTTACATTTTTCTATTATGTGACACCTCCATGGAGTGCAAAGACTCATCGATGGAGGGCACCTATTCTACAACTCTCTGTCTCCACCACTCAATCTGCCAACCACTGCCTCCACTAGTATTTTACACAGACAATCATAGACACGGCGGAACGAGAAACCCGCAGCCTTTTGCATGGAAAGGGGATACTGTAACCCTCGGCCAACCATCCCGGCCTGTTTTGCTGATGGTTATTAGAGCGTTTACTAGACTTAGTTAAACATCGTGTGCTATTTCGTGTTAATTTTAATTGTCAACTCGTATTGAAATAAACATAAAAAACAAACTAACTAATTTCGCTCCTGCATGTATACCCACTGCTAATTTATGAAATAACAAACACTCAGTTGGTCTATAGGTAAATTTATATTTTTTCCCCATTACTATTTGATTTGTCCCTGTACAAATTGCGGACATTTGCGTTAGTTGTCACTCACTGACAACTGAAAAAATTACTTCTTTATTATTTGGACTGTGTATAAAAACATTTGCAGCAAGTCAGGAAAACTCCAACATAAAGCAGTGCACAGTTGCGATATTGCTGTAATATCGCAACTGTGCACTGGGAAGAGGGAATTGACCATATCGCAACTGGGAAGAGGGAATTGACCTGCTGTGGGACCTGTTAATAAAAGTTTGTCAACAGGAAAATATACCCGAGGAAAGGAGGGAAAGTACTCTTGTCCCTATATACAAGAGTAAAGGGGATGCTCAAGACTGTAAGAATTACAGAGGAATAAAGTTGATGTCTCACACAATGAAGATCCTAGAGAGAGTGCTTGATGAAAGACTGAGGAAGGAGGTGGAGATCACAAAGGAGCAATTTGGCCTCATTCCTGGTCGATCGATGACAGATGCTATGTTTGGGTTACGACAGATGATGGAAAAGTTTAGAGAGAAACAACGGAAGCTACACCTGGTTTTTATTGATCTGGAGAAAGCTTCTGATAGAGTGCTAGGGCAAGAAGTCTGGAGGTGTTTGAGGGAGAAGAAGGTACCGAATAAATATGTCAGGTTGGTGCAGAAGATGCACAGAAATGTTAAGACAAGAGTTCGAACCTGCCTAGGAGAGACAGAAAGTTTTCCAGTGACAGTTGTCTTGCATCAAGTGTCAGCATTAAGTCCATTCCTGTTTAATATTGTGATGGAGGCCAGTAGTGAGACCAGCTATGATGTATGCTATGGAAACTGTGGCTCTGAGGAAAAATAACATCAGCAGGATGGAGGTAGCGGAGATGAGAATACATAGATGGATGTGCGGTGTGACCAGAAAGGATCGTCTGAGAAATGATTATGTAAGGGGGAAAGGTGAAAGTTACGAACTTAGGAGCAAAGATACAGGAAGCAAGGTTGAGATGGTTTGGTCATGTGATGAGGAGGGAGGAAGAGTATGTGGAAAGAAAGTTCATGCAGATGGATGTGCAGAGGAATAGAAAGCGCACCCGGTCAAAGAAGAGATGGTGGGAGATAGTGGAGAAAGACTTGAGGATGAAGAACTTGGATTTGGCTACAGCCCAAGATAGGAGGTTGTGGAGGAGACTCGCCGCAAACAGCCACCCTACTTAAGTGGGAGAAGATGCAGAAGAAGAAGATGTGTAATTAATAATTGTTGTTGATTGAATTAAGCAAGAAGACAATTGCGCGCAGTTATATTGAAGCAAAATACTTTTTCTCCTTTTCGATTTATAGTTATAATCAGTAGATCTGCAACTATTTCTTGTGTTAAGCGTCTGAGATAAAATATGCTTGTTATAATTGATAGTCATACATTCGCTGGTCACAGTTAATTTGATACGAAGGGATTTTGATCTCCACCACAAAATGATGGAAAATTGCTGGTGTACAAAAATTATAATTATAAAATTTTTCGAAACGTATATAAACGAGATTTCCAAACTAAATCCTGATAAAAGGAATAGAGAAGTTTGAAATAGTTGTACATGGCAGTAGATTATCCTGATGGCTGTATACACACAACAGGAGGATCTACGTATAAGCGAAGCGTCTCAGACAAAGACATTTTAAAATTTATTTACTACTACTTACTAAAGAGAAAACGTAAAAGATAAGGCTTCGTAATATTTCTCAAATAACCTACTAAAAATATTTGTACTGCAGATTTGTTTAATATATTTATGCTAAGTTAACAAACTTAACTTATTTTAACCCTAGTGCTGTAGTGTATGCAAAGTCGTTGAGATCAACGAAATGCAGATTTAATCATTTACACTATTTCTGTTCTGATTCATTGAAGAGAATTTTTTGCTTTTAATTCTGTTCAAAAATTGCTTAAAGAAATTACTTTTATGGATTGAAAGGGGACAGTTTTAACAATCAATAATGGGATCATGATTCTGACGTTTATTAGAGGTTCAAATTTGGACCACTATTGATTCTTTGACAGTTATTTGTTAATAATTGTCTAACAATCAATATTTGTAATAACTTTATGATGAACAAAGTTATCAAACAAACACATAAAAAGATCAAGAATAACATGATTCGCTATGGAAGGAGAAGTGAATTTCTTTTTGTAACTTGCACATTATTCGTTATTTCTCAATATGTTTAATAGTTAAAGATTCGATGTTTTAATCAAGTAATTAAAATTCCGTTTTTATCTTTTCAGCCAGTAGAGCTGCTGAGTATTATCGGAGGCTACATTGGAATATGGATGGGAGTGTCTTTGGTTGCGATGTACGACTTCCTAGAAATGCTGATTTTGATAGGAATGGCTTGGTGGAGTCGATTCAGAAGAGGAAATGTGAAATCAGCAAACATTCCTAAAGCAGTTCTGAGCGTGTCAGTTGATTCGGCGAAATCCCAAACCCAGCAATCCAATAATAAGAACGAAGAAGTTGCTTCTGTGAAATCAATAACATTGCCATCTAACCAGAAGAAAGAAGAAAATGACTCCATGGAATACCTGAATGTGTAATCCAATTAGAATCCAGTTGTTAAGATGTTCGATTTCTTTTTTTACCTTCAAATTTATTCTGCATTTTTACATATCTTTTTACGACACTTTTGGGCATTTATGTGAAATTAAGAAATATGCGAAGAAGCACGAAGAAGAAGCACATCTTCGAATTCCGTCTAGGGTGCATAGAACCTTCATCACTTTTCAACTGAACAATAAGTCTCAAATGGAAGTGGAGTTTCCCTTTCTGAAAGTCGAATTTTTTATGACACAGCACAGACACTGAAAACACACGCAAAATAAAGAGACGTAGGAAATTGCCGGAATAAGGATAACCGACTGTTTCATTGGAGATATTTTTGAAAGCCTGTACGGTGGACGTAGGATGAAAAGAGAACAGAAATGTATTCCATTTATTCAATGCACATTCAAATAAGTTCACTTTGGCAAAGATACATCTCTTCAGCAATTTGTTCTAGAATCATTCACTTGTCAAGGCCATTGAGATATTTAATAAATTTCGACTTTCATTTGCGATATTTTCAAGTTACCTATTGTTAAATGATGATATGTAAATATTTTAGTTATAAAATCCTGAGATTTGTTGTTTAAATAAATGATTTTTTTTTCTGAAATATTCTTTGTTTCTAAGTCAGCATTCATACATTATAGTGCTGGCATACTTTTCCAACAACTCGGATAAAAAGACACAATCGACCCCCCCCCTCCACCCCAGCCATTAGAAGCGAAGAACTTTCGAAATTTGTGAACATCTAAGGTCTTTAAATATGGCAAATTCAAACAGACATTTTTGAATGGAAAACGAAAACTACTTTATAAAACACTATTTTTTTGCGATCCTCATTCTTTTTACATGGTGTTCCTTTAACATGCAGACATAGTTTGCTAAACAAAGTCTTATTTAGTATACAGTCTTACATAATTGAGAGTTGAACAAAAACATCAATCCTTCACTGAAGAACACTTCTTGTAGATCTCCTAAACGAAGAGAAAACTGATCTGACCAAAAGCCAGAATAATTTGTTAATTGTATTTGTTTTAAATCTTTTTACATTCCTACTGTTGTGACCAACATAAAGAGAAATAATTACCGCTCGAAACCGTAGATCATGTGTTTATCTTTAAAATTGTTTATAAAACGTTAATATTATAACTAGTAATACTTGGAAAATCAATAATCCTTGGTCATCGCTAATCTTATTGATATTTTATTTATTCGTTTATTGTTTATTTGTTTTTATTTAATCAGTTTTTTTTCTTTCATGTTTGGTATGATTTTACGTCGAATTTCATTCCATATCCAATTGCTTATTCATATAGACAGTATGGATAAAAAAAAACTGTCTTAGTCTTTTGATTTGCAATATAAGGTGAATTGTCTATTTGTGTGCTCCCTCACTCATATAAATTTCAACCGATTAAATGAAATTATATTTCACTATCTGACATCTTCAAAATTATTCGATGATGACTGCGCTTTATAATAATCATTTTATAACTACAGGTTGATCATGTATATACATGTGTGTGTGTGTGTGTGTGTGTGTGTGTGTGTGTGTGTGTGTGTGTGTGTGTGTGTGTGTGTGTAAATTATTAATTAGTGAAATTGGACTGCATAGTTACTAATAATTCCCATCCTAATTACCCGCTTACTGAAGAATATCAGGTAAATCAAATGCTTATTCATCGATTATCTGTAAACGTTTTTCGCTGAAGAATATCTTTTTAACCGTGTAAAACATAAAATGCATAACTTTTATGCATTTTATGTAGTATTACTTGCCACGGTTAGAAACACACAGTTATCAATGCATTGTCATAGTGTAGTCATTTTTTCGTCTAAAAAGCATTTTTAGAAATAAAATTAACTGCTTGGCGGTGATGAATGGTGAACGCACAGAAATAATGAACCTATGTGGTTTTATATGCATGTCTTACGATATATAAATAGCAAGTAATTATAAGTAGTAAGTGAACGTATAGTTACTCACAAATATTCATAATCTCTAATGAGATTCAACTGATACAACCATTGAAATTAGTAAAGAAACTATGACTTTTATATTTTCCCCTTGTATGTGAGACATCTTAGAGCAAGATGTTGGAATGTTTATTGAAATCGGCTATTTAGACGAGTAATATCAACAACGGGATAACGACTTCCATTGTCACTAAGACTGGTGTGTTTATTTATGAGTGTTAGCTAAACGATTTTTTTTTGAATTTTTTTGCGCAGCATGTCAATAATAAAATTGCGACAATTTTTACAACCCTGTGTGGCACATTCAGCATTACTGTGCCTAATGGAAGCCTGGAGTGCTAAAGAAAACAGTTGATCTGTTGACCAAGGTATGTTTGCTATAAAACGAGACTACTGTTTTATTACAAAACCCTTAATAAGTTCAGTTAATATTAGACGTTTATAAAGAACAAGCTGCGACTAACCTGAGAATTCTGAGAGTACAGTTAATAATATTTATATCTGTATGGCGTGGTTTCAGATCACAATGCACTCCATACGAGGATTACATCATTTTGTGTAAAAATAAAACACAAAGGTCAGCTATTTCAATTTTTTTTGTTTGTTTGTTTTCACGAACAATATAGTGGACCATAACATTCTACTCGAACTGGGCATTAGAGATAGTCCATAAATGTCGCAATTCGAATACTCCCATCCACTGAAAACGTCTTTCATACCATAGCAATTTAAGAAATGATGATAAAACTAAATAAAGCTACTAATACATCTTCCATAAATAAGTCTTCATTTAAATTCAGCACTTTTTCTTTCTAGCACCTCTTCATCATCCTCAATAATGTTAAAATCGAATATTGTTTATTTTCGTATCTCGAACTGAAATTCGCCTGATATTATATTTTATGATATCCATTAAAGAATTACGAACTTCTGTTTTGCTTATTTTTAGAAAGATTTCAGTCAGAAAATCACCCATTCTTCTAATCCAATTTTTTCCTCTTTTGATATTATCTACTGAATATTTTAATCTTAAATTGAATATCATTAGGAATATGAAAATATGAAATACAGAAAGCGGCTGGATGATTGGCAAAACAAACACCACTAGAATGACTGATAAAAGGAGAAGCTTTCAATGTGTACTGCCTAATTATTAGACTGAAAAATTCATTTGAAAGTTCAACATAAGGTCACTAGAGCCGGATTTCTGGATTGTGTAAAAAATAAATAAACTGTCCATCCATATTATGCAGTTATAATATGGATCTTGTGACCTTTTTTAGTGGGCATTTATAATAATAATATTAATAAATATAAATATAAAAATTGACGCCTTAGTAACACGTATGCATATTGCTATGTACATTGCCCTGCCTGTTTGTTTGTCCGAGTGCTTAGAGTATCCACTCTACAATCAACAGGTTTTGCTTCGAATCTCGCTCAAGCCATAGATGTTTACGATTGTTTACGAGTGGGAGATGAACTTCATCGTTCGGTGTGAAACCACCATTCCGCTTATTGGAGACGTTAATGGGCTTGTAAAAGTTCCATTTTTGGTCTGCAGATCAGCGTTTCAGTACTAAAAAAAGTGAAACACAAAAAATATATACATTTGATAAAAAAAAAAAAAAAAAACCTTAGCCCACTCAAGGTACCAAGTATACTATAGATTTGCAAATAATATTTCGTGAGTCGAAGGAAGATTAAAAAATATTCGCTTCTTACTAAAATAAACAGTCAAAAGGGTTGATGAATACGCTGTGACAGATGAGTATATTGTAATAGACTGAAATTGGATTCTGAGCGTTTTTTAATTATTTATCTCTTGAAATACACATAGCCTAGATTGCTAGTCTATTTTTTTATAAAAAAATCAAGATTATATTTATTGAAATGCTTAAGCTTGCTCCATTATAATTTACAGTCACTAATTTCGAATACGTCAGATGCAGATTGTGTGTTTGTGTTTTCATATCCATGGACTAGGTTCATTTGAGGTTTCAGCAACCATCAACTAGACAACCCTAATTTAAATGTATAGTTTCTTTTCTTCTTTCTTTTAGTATGTCAAGGCAATTATACTACAACAAATATTCAGATGGTTGTGTGACTGGCAGGAGTTTATGCAGTACGTGAATATGTTTAAATAATCAACGATAATGATGACTTACTTAATGAACTAGTTAACGAATCATCATCGGTGGTCCTAACATGCACGTAAACCCTATGACCTTCCAACTGTACTTCGACTTCGCAACCAGAGTCTTAACACGATGATGAGGTGGTTAGCCTCATGCCTTTCGGTGCGTCCCGTGTCTGTAGATGCGTGTGTTCATGGCCGGTTTGCCTGTTCTGTGGAACGAAAAACTCGAGTTTGCTGGTGAAAAAACCCATACCTGTGTATGAGACCGGCTAACTCATCTTTCGTCGAAAGAGACCAGATAAAGTTTCCTCACGTCATGACGGGAATCGAACCCAAGTCTCACCGTCAAAAGGGCTTCATCTATATCGACTGAGCTTCGGAGGCCAGAACTATTAGGTGTTTATACCAATTAAACTATTTTAAGCAATTGAGATATAAAATATCTCGAATAAGTTGTTGAAACAAAATATTAACTAAATGCGATAACAGAATAAATTTAAAACCTCACATAGTTCTCTACTTATTATCTAAACGAAGTATTGAACGAAATCCTTTTTTGTAATCCTCGTGTTCTCTTAATGTCTTACCATTCATGATAACAATTTTAGGTAATCTTTAGAAATTAGAAACAGCCATATCCCAGCATGAGTTTAATCATCATCATCTGTCTTCTGAATGTGCATATACGAAAGAAAGAAGAAGAAGAAAGACGAAAAAACTTGAGACTCCTTATGTAGATTACAAGCAACGATTGATTCAAATAATCTCGAGGCATGGATCACAACATCAGATGTATTCGAAACCAACACCATAAAATGTATAACAGCTTTCTCATTTTAAGTAGACAACTTGAATGTTGTGGTTCAGAATTACAAGAGACGCAATGTGAGTTTCATGGAAAACTCTACTCTCATCCGTATGAGATCAACCGCCCAACCAACACATTCTCTTTATAAAGCGCTTTTTTCATCTCCGATGAAAAAGCTTTATAAAGTCTCTTTGCGTCATAGACTGCATTCGAACCCACCTCTTCCCAGCGAAATTGCATTGCCGATACTGACGGAGCTACGGATCCCCAGTGAAGATAGAAAAGATTAGTTCCAATTAAAATAACCCAGTTGGACTTGATGTGTTATAACTGTCTAGCATTTGTGGATTTAAAAGTGGACAACATCTTTTTTCCATTTAGATTTTACAACCAGTGCCGAAGTATGCAGGGATACATTTTCCCCCACCTTTTGGTTAGCCTTGTCCTGGGTCACAACACTTTCACTAAAGTTAAAGTGTTGTGACCGAGGACAGTGAACGGCAATCCTCTTCTTTCAAGCTTTAAGATCTTCTTTTGTCAATGTTATCTTAAACACGACACTATTCGCCATCATCTTTCTTCTTGTAAAATAAATCTCGCGTTAAACCACTTTGAAAATATCCATATCTCTAATTAAGATGAGATTTCTCGTCTTGGAATTATTTATAAATCTAGTCTTTTTCTGGCATTAACACACTACATCGACTCCTTTTGGATTTAAAAAAATTACTTCTCGCCTGTTCAAGTAATAAAATTGTATTCATCAGAAAATCGCTCAGCCACAGAATACTTTTCTCACATTTTGAGGTGCTTCACAAATCTCTGTAAAATGCTCAATGCTGTCTAGAAGAATATAAGGGTTTATAGATGTCACCCTCTGCTCTCAAGTTGACTTACTGAGGATACTTGATCATAAAAGCTCTCTGAAAACAGCACCAACAAACATCAGATAACATTATAGGCGTTATTAGATGCATATATGAAGATAATTAAATACCAATATGATTGAACATGCAATTGTCATTACATAGAGAAATAAACAAAGGGGTTAGACAGTGATGGCTTCCTGTCTCTAACGCTACTTAGTATATTTAAGTAAAATAATAATAAAATGGAATACAAAAAGTGCAATGCAGGTATTAAACAACCTTCTGTAATGAATATACGTACATGTTTTGCTGATAACGAGGTAATAATTACATATTTTAAGACAATCATTAGAAACAATTATGAAATATAAACAAGATTAATTTGAATAATCTACTAGCTTAACGCTAACATATGAAAATAAAATTTGGACAATGAAAAAAAAAATATTAGTAGATATTATTAACAGATAAATTCAAATTATGTTTAAATGAAAATAGTTTATTCTATTTGAATATAAAAATAATGAAGAAATAATGAAAGAATCAAACCAGGAACCAATAGTAGACTAAATAAAGAAATATAAACAGAGTTGAATGAAGGGCAATGCAAATAGAAAGACAATAAATAGAAGATTTTGATTATTAACCATCAGATCGAAGATGGTTTTAGGGCGTGGAACAACCCACGAAAGGACTAAATCCTTAAAATGCATGATGAGGATGTAAATGAACAACACAGTAACATGTCCTTCTTTCTACTTAATATATTAAGAATACGCCGAAGTTCTGCTAAAGGTTTTGCTGCAGTTCTCCTGATCACAAATGATATTTAGTTTTATCCAGAACTGGTAAAGTGATTGATTACCGAATTCGAGTAACCGCTAAATTCAAGGAAAACAACTTGAAAAATTTGTTGTAGGTAATTTTTATAGCTTATTAATATGTTTGTGTGTGGGGGGGGCGGGTGGTTGGATGGGTGGGTGAATTTTCTTGCAATTCCCAAGTTTTACCCATTAAGATATAGAAGAGCTCGGATCTGCTTTGATGCTGAATCTGCTTGGCTGAAATTTCTGATATAAAAATAACAGAAACTAGTGTAAGGTAAACAGATATATATATATATAATATATTATATATATATATATATATATATATATATATATATATATATATATATATATATATATATATATATATATATATATATATATATATATATATATTGTAATAAGAATGTTGTGTTGAAATAATAATTGATCATATTCATAAAATTGCTCATAATGCATCCTCAAGTAGTATAAACGTTGCTGTGATGACATTGCATAAAAAGTTTACGTTATTGTTAACTTCCTATCGACAATTTTGTTCTCAACTGCATAATTACCTTAGACCTTCGCTCTAGCATGATTTCAGTACAGTACTTGCCTTTTTAAGAAGAAAGTGTTTCTTCTTGAATCATAACTAAAATTTAAATGCGTCACTAGAGGAAAGTTTTCAAAAAGAATACCAAAGAAAGTTTAAATAAAAAATAATTAAAATAGAAAATTTATAGAATTAATTAAGATCAATCTAGAAAGAAAATAGTGAAAGATATTAACAAAGAAATAAAATAATGTCCACCTCAAAAGCCAATGCAGAACTTCTTAATGTCTGTTTTTAATTTGTATTTATTAATTGTTTTATTTTGTTTATTTTTTCTTTTATTGCCTGTTTATTTACACTTCTCTTCCCGTAGTTTTAATATAAAGAACTTTTGTAAACTTTGAAATACTAGTGTTTCATTTTAAGAAAATATGTCTCATGCAATTCATTCATCTTCTCATCACAATCTTGTATATCATATGAGGATTTAGGCCTATGATGATCTATCCATAATAAATCTAAATCTAGTTGTTGTTTTTTTAACAAGAAACATGCAACGTTTTTAACATGCTCTAGTGAAATGTGTTTATATTTATTTTATTGATTACATACATTTATGAACATATAAGGGATATTTTGCGCTTTTTCTCAAAAATTTATTTCCAAATCTTCTTAATGTATGTGTGAGTAGCTCAGAATGCATTCTAAGTATGTGTATTGTTTGTAATAAAATAAGTAAAATTATACAAATCAAATGGATATTAAATCCAGCATTATTTCAAAGCCGAATGTAGAAACTATGAAAGTTTTGTACGAAATTTGACCAGAGAGCTTATGGGAATACACAAGCGGGCATGTACGAGTTGCCCTAGCAAGGACCTTATAGAAGTAATGATCGCTTGCTCAAGCTTCCATATATTCGCCTTCTCTTGGTCCATATTGAACAGTTTTCACTAGCCTGACAGCTGTATCGAACTTCATGGTTTTCCTCAGAGACCAGGCAACTATTTAAGTAAAGTTCTCTCTAAAAATTAGGCTGTTCCCCAGAACACTCACTACTAGTGACCGATGAATTATCCAACTCAGCGCTGGTTCCACTCAATGACAGGCTCACCCTACCACTGACCAGAACCGCTTATATTTCATTGATTCCAGGGAAAGCACCCACCTATACGACCCCAATAGAATCCCTGCCGGAAAGCACCAATCACCAGACTCAAACTGCTCTCTCAAAGGAAATTTCCCCGATATATTAAGCCCCCTACCGGATGAAACCTTAAGATAACAAAATCTCTCGTTCATTACTAAGGAACTCGAAGTGTCGGAGAGGTGTATTTTTCGTAAGCAAATTCTTGGTTGGTAAAGTATTTCTACGATAAAGAACCAAAAGGCCTAATTTATGCAAAATTATATAAATCAAGTGGATATTAAATCCAACATCATTTCAAAGCCAAAACTATGAAAGTTTCGTACGAAAGTTGACCAGAGAGCTTAGGAAATGAAGACTTTTGGCTCTTTATTTTAGTAAATACTTGACGCACCGAGAGTTCGCTTAAGAAAAATACACCTCTCTGACACTTCGAGTTCCTTAGTACCTGAACCTAGTTCCTGAACCTGTCTACTAGGTTTAGCACCTGGATGTCAGATCCCATCATAAATGACTCACAGATATATGAGGCATTCTATCCCTTTCTATCCCTAAAGAAGGACCATCATCCTTAGTTGGTGATGAATTGATCCATAGTGCATTGTCGACAAGAAGAAGAACAACAACAAATATGTAATATAAAATCAGGACAATCGTTAGAGTTTCCATATCACAGTTGGTATAGACGAAGCACTTTGGTCGGAAAGACCTGGGTTTGATTCCCGTGAATGACGGGAAGAACCTTTAAGTCGTCTCTTTCGAAAAGTAAGTTAGCCGTTTCATATGGCGGTAGAGGGTTTTTTTCACCCTGAAACTCAGGTTTTTCGTCCCTTACAACAAGAAAACCAGCCCCCCGTTAAAACACACACACACACACACACACACATTTGCAGTCATAAATACATACTTTATCCCTCATTAGGGGACCTCAACCAGTCCTACTGGACGGATGAGCAACGGGAGGGACTCCATACGAATAAATAAATAAATAAATAATTACTGATCGAGAGTTTTTGCTCTCTGCCTGGTCTCCGAGGAGAACCAACTAATTAAAAACAGCTGTCAAGCCGCGGTTTCCAGGTTTTACTGGACAAGGTTCCAGTGAAACCTATTCAAAATTGACCAACAGAAGGCGAATATATGGACGCTTGGGCAAGCGATCATGTCTTCTATAAGGTCCGGTTAGGGCAATCAACCCGTAAATTCCGGCGTGTGTATGCCCGTAATCTCTCTCTGGTCAACGTATTTTTAAGAAACTTTCATAGTTTCTACATTCGGCTTTAAAATAATGCTTGATTTAATATCCACTTGATTTACATAATTTTGCATCGCTGAAATGAAGCTTGTGACTCTTTATTTTAGTAATAAGTAAAATGTATCTTTTAACCATATCAAATATTTCTTTATTTTGCATAATAAAGAAATAAGATATAAACATATATCTTATTTTACTTTCTACTTTCTTATTTTACATATTTTACTTTCTTCCTTCTGTGATTATTTTTAGAAAAAAGTTGGATATACATCTTCCGTTTCTTAAAACAAAACATACTTTGCATTCGGAATGTGATTTTCAGAACTTTTTTTTTAATTAATATTCTGGTGCATGTTTTGTAAGCGGAAGTAAGAATGCGAATATCTTTATAAGTTTAGAATATTCTGTATTACAATTTTTTTTAAATAAAAATTATTCTTGCCCTTTTCCATGCTTTTTACATTTATTTAAAAATAATAATCACTCTAAATGGTATTCCTGAATATTATATTTCTCTAAGTTTAAGGTGCCATTTCCGGGCTAGTTTTATTTTTTATTTCTTTGTTTATTTCAAACTAAGGCATATGTAACTAAGACTAATGTTGTTCTATGGATGGAAACGCCATTCTGTATCTACAGAATCACATTTCCATCAATAGAACAACAATAGACTGAAAAAAACTGTACTAAGTTCAATCCCGATCGCCAGTTAGTGAACTTTTTCTAAGCGTTTCTTCATCTCAGTTCCCGGGTTTGTCAACCCTAAGATTGGAGTTTTTTCCCTTTCATTGTTTCTACCCAAATACTAGGATTGAAGTCCGAAAACTCAAGATAACCAACGAAGTAACACAAACAACTTCAGTATATAATATATTGAGTTAGGAGTAGGGACCAGGAGATGGTGGAAGTTTTCTACCATACCATCCTCCCTTTGTGCCAATTAAAGTCGTGACAGTGATAGGCCAGCTATTATATATAAGTAGATTTCCTGGTGAAAACTTTGAATTTTCATACCGCAAGTGAAGAAAATTGACTATAAAACTCACACTATTTTAAGCATTAATATATAATTTAGAATTAGGTGCCACAAGATGGCGACAGTTGTTAGCCGTACTGCTTTCCTTGAAAGCAATTAAATTTGTGATCAGGCAGATAACTCCACCCTCAGTTATGAGGGTGGAGTTTGCCATCTGTTAGCCCAGTTAAAAGAAAAAAGAAAAAAAAAACTAGCCAGGACTAACAACTCTTGCCTACTCATTCTGTGGAATAGATTAAAGCTTTTGGCATTTTTTTTTCCTGTTTCATGATAGTCTGCCATTTTCGGGCTTCTCTCTTCGATGTGACTCTTATTCGTTATTCTACTTCATCTTGTAATATTTTCCTGCCTAACCATTTACGTTATATTCTTATTTTAATTATTTCGATATTTTCATTATTCCATAATCATGCCAAAGTGCATTTCCTTACATTAAGTGGGCTAAAATCCATTTTCGCATGCGCATGCCCAGAATTCCAACCTATTCAAATCACTCTGCAAATACTGATTATCAGCAGCATATCTGATTACCCTACCCATGTTTGCATCTTCAGTAAATAGCTATATGTCGCCTACGAAATCTTTCTCAATATCATTAATGTGCAGATTGAATAACAATGGACCAAGCACAGATCCTTGTGGTACACCACTTGTCACCTGAAATCTTGCAGACTCGTATATCACTTTTTGATATCTGTCAAAATCCTTATTCACGCTATCATTTTATAATAAAATTCATATTCTGCAATTTATGCAACAATCTGACATGCTGTATTCCTTGTGTCTAGATCAATGGTAACATTATTAGAGAATATGAACAAGTTGGGAAAACATGACCTTCCCTCAATAAACCCAAGCTGTTCATTGCAAAGTAGTAAAGTTAACCTATTTCTGAATGTGAGTCCTAATCCATTTTTCCAAAATCTTCAACACCACTCCTGAGATACCAGTCGGTCGATAGTTGGATACATCGGACTTTGCGCGACCACTTGTGCAATGGAATTACCATATATTCCTTCGATTCCCGCGGAATCTTCCCTGTTCTGAGACTCAAATGAAACCGCCTGGTCAGAAGAATAGTCAGTTTAGCTGAACACACCTTTAGCATCCCTCTAATATCTCATCAATCTCTATTGCTGAATTGTTATTCAGTTTACGCATAAACTCCAATACTTCCTCTTCATATATCTTAGTTTTTTCATTCAGTGAACTGTTAGTAACGAATCCCATGTTGCAATAGGCTATAGCAAAATGGGCACTCATTAGAAGAACAAACTCTTCTGCATCTCTCACCCACACACCACTTGCATTCAGCAAAGTTATTCTTTCATGTTAATTCTTCCTTTTATATTATACTTGCAACATATCGATAGAATTCTTGTGGGTTGTCTTTAGCAAGTAGAATCAGTTTCTTTTCATATCCAGACTTTGCTTTCCGTACAGCAGTTGTGACTCTTCTAGCCTGCTGCTTATAATTTTAATAACGGACATCATGGCTTATTAAGATTTCACATCCATTTGAGTCCCACTCTATTTATTCTTCGAACTCTCACGACACTTTCTGATATCGCATCATTTGGGCAGCAATAAAATTCTCTGCCATCTTCTGTATTTCCTGATGCATTTCTTCCTCACTAGCAGTCGATTCGCCACGTTTAAATCAAGACCCCACTAAGTAATTGATCTTGCATTTGATTCTATATCACACTAGATGGCTTCACATTCATTGCCACATGAAATACTGTTACTAGTACTACAGTCAGAGTTCTCAACACTAACTGGATTCAAGTCATCCGATATCATTAGCAGCAAATGTTGTATTCTTCCTAAAAATGAAGCACGCTTTAAACTCGACACCGTCTGCTTCTGACAGCGAGCTCTCACTAATGCCTAAAATGTGATGGTCCACCATATTGTCCACGGCTTCGAACTTTACAACTTCTTTCAGATTATCCTAACATTTGTGTACCAAAATTATAATCTACCTACATGTTCTTTTGTGTGCTCTTGTCTGTAGCCTTCGTGACGTAGTTTTTCATAGTTTTTCCAACTATGACAACATAGTTTTTCCATTTTGCAGACCTTTTCTATTCTCGAATGCCTTATATTTGCAGACATTTTTGTACACTTGTAATGGATTCAATCTGGATCAACACAAAATCGAAAGAATTATCTCCTCATAATTATTTTCATTATAATGCCCATACCCTTCATTAACACATTTTTATAGCATAAGGAAATATATGCATTTCTGCTGTTATGTTACTATGCGCATGTCTTTCCGGTTTTTTCTCTGTTTATATTGCGTTGAACTCAGTGAAGTTCGTTACTTTATTTTTATATAACAGTTTTGGTTTAATATTGAAATCCATAATATAGGAGTTTGTTCAATTATCTTAATTCTCGTTATGTCCATTTTGCTTTCTGTGTTTAAAATCTCATCAAAGTGCTATCCCCACTCTCTTTCAACCCTCCTCCGTTATTATCAAACCATTTTGCCTCTTATCGCATTTTCTTGTTTGCTTCTTTCCAAGCATATTTTCGTTGTTACAAAATACAGTTTTCATTTTGGGCACTTCGCATTTGCAAACGTTTATATACCAGCTTTTATATTTCCAGGGGGACAAGTGGGTTGCGATTTACAGAAGCAGACCATCTCTCGTAGGTAGAATTTAGTGCTCCTTAGAATAGAATTCATATTAGGTGAAGAAGGTAAGTTGTGTTTAGTATACAGTGAGTTTAATCGTAGTTACAGAACACTAGTATTTACCATTTTCAGTTATTTGTCCAAACAAGTGCTGTAGTTTCATTCTAAATTTGTTCAGTATGTTTACATATTCAAAATGGATAATAATGTGAAATCACTTTTTTTGAAAAAGTGAATTACTACTTTCTGTCTTTTTTTTATTTATATTAAAAATAAGTTATTATATTACATAAATGCTCTTTCGTGATAACGTCATCGATTAAAGATGGGATATTTGAGTGAATATGAAAGAGCACTGATAGGAGGATCTATAATCACTGGAGTAGCCGAAATAATGGCAACTGAGAATATAGTGAGGAGAGTAATAAAAATATGCGTGTTGATTAGTTGCATACTAGGGTTCATCCTCCAAGCCGCTACTTTCTTTGATGTCTATCTGCGTTATCCGTGTTTCCAGGAGCAAAGAGAAGTATTTGCTATTGAGATAGTTTTACCAGCGATCACCATTTGTAATAACAATCTGTAAGTATAGTTCGCCCACCGTTTGTAGGTCTCTGCTTGGCGTCTTGCCAAGAATAGTCAATTCATGCTGAAGGGGAGAAAGAAATGAAGGACGTACGAATTGGTCGCCAACAAACGGAATCACGTGCTTTATAGGTAAAATTTTCCAACTGTTATACAAGCAACATATTAACTACAATAATCATGAAAGAGAAGTTCATTTTCCGACCTGTAATAATAAACAGCTCATCCCGCAATACGCACTGATTACCCTATTATCGGAATGGATTCTCCTTTTTCTGACAAGCGCAGAAGTGTCGAAGGATCTCTAATCTGTGGGCGAACTATAATGCTATATAGATATCTTCGATGTCTATATAGCATTATAGTCGGAATTTTATATTACACAAGCTGGCTGTCTGAACTGTGTTTGTCTGCGTGCGTGCGTGCGTGCGTGCGTGCGCGCGTGTGTGTGTGTGTGTGTGTGTGTGTGTGTGTGTGTGTGTGTGTGTGTGTGTGTGTGTGTGTGTGTGTGTGTGTGTGTGTGTGTGTGTGTGTGTGTGTGTGTGTGTGTGTGTAACCCTACCAGGAGGTAATTTATTCCTACATGCTCCATTGTATACAATGCTTATGTTACATGTAGCTTCCAAGTACTGATTAACATTATATTTATGTCGTTGTATCAATATCCATATTTACATTTATAATTTTATATATTCATATATTACCATCATACAATTCACACAATATCAGTAATTTATGTTGGATTACAAGCACTGGAAGTTGATATTAATGGCAAATTTAATTATTTATGAGTAATACTTTTCGATAAGTCTCTGTTTTGACACTTGTCTCTTGTCTCCGGATGTGAGGAGATGTTGTATTAGGGGCATCAGGATGGAGTTCAGTAGCTGACAGGCATAGAGTCTGTTGAAGGTGTAGACTACAAATGCAATTAAACATGAAGAAATGTCATGTCATTTCAGCCGGAGTCTGCTTCTGATGCTTGGTGTTTTTTTTTTTTTTTTCGATGTTTTCCTTTCTTCTTTCCACAAGTCTAGGCTTTTCTTTTCTGCAAGTGTTTTTATAGCAGATTTTGAATACTTTTGGTAACTTGTTTCCAGCTGCTTCTTTAGCCAGCTAATCTGCTCTCTCGTTTCCTGCTACCCCACTATGCGCGTTTAGGAAGACCGTTACAGGGTGTTTTGATTTTTTGCGTGAGATATGGAGTATTTAGACTTGGTGCTATTGAAGGTAACTTCTTTCTCGCGTGCACACTCTGAAATGTTAAAGAGTTCTTCGTTATCATGATCACGATATGTGATGATAATGATTCGCGTCACCGAATCATTATCATCGCATCATTGGCGAAGGCTATGACTTTTGTTTCAGCAGTGAAAGGAAGTCTTAAAAGCGAGTCGTACTGGATGTTCCAGAAACCTGGCCCACAGCAGGAACCTTGTGGGCAGCCTCGTTTGACTTCTTTCGCTACAGTTGTGGTTTTTAAGGTCATTGTTACTCTTCTGTCTGTAAAATAATTATTTTATAAGGTAGAGTAAGTTTTTTGGACATTTTAAATCTATTAACTGATTGATTATGGCCGGCCATTACGCAGCATCAAAGGCTCCTTGCACATCAAGTGAGATCCGTAGTACGTCTTCTTCTTTTTTTTTTTTGCTGTAGATTGTCTTCTGTGAACTCCTTAACCTTCATAATTGTGCCTACTGTGCTGGATTGAGGTTTAAATGTGTATTGATTGCTGCTTAATAGGTTTCTTGAGTAGACATAGTGCAATATTCGGTTTATCAGAAGTTTTTCTAGCACCTAACCAGCAACGTTTATGAGACTGATTAACCTGTATTTGCTTTCGTCAGATGTTTCTTTTCCTGCTCTGATTACGGGTATAATTTATGAGCGTTTCAATATTGAAGGAAATCGACCTCTTTTTATGCATTCGTTGTAAACTGTTGTTGTGAATTTGGGTAATTCGAGAATCGCTCTTAGGAGTATATTGCTGTTTATTTGTCTTCTTCAGGAGTTTTTCTTGGATCCATTGATCTTAATAGTGACTCGATTTCATTAGATGTAAATAAGTCGTCGTCTGGAGTGTGTCACCGTCTGTTTTCATTCTTTGTCTGTAAGTTTTGTGAATTTCTTCATCTGTTGATTCATCATCATCGGGAATGAACGTCTTTATTATAATAGCTGCCTTTTCTGATAAGTTTTTAGTGAAGATGCCGTTTGTTTTCTTGATAGTTGATAGTATAAGTGTTGTTTTATTTTTGCTTGCTACTAATTTATGTATCCAATTCCAAGGATTCAATATTGTTGAAATTGTACAGAATTTTTTCAATGATTCTGTTTTCGCGTTTGTAAATTTGGACTGAAAGCTGTATTTGGCTTTATGGTAGTTGTGTCTTCTACTCTCTCTCAAATCTTTGGTATAGTCGTCGGAGTGCGTTGACACGTTTTCTTAGGACTGTTAGTTCGTCGTTCCACCAAGGAACTGATTTTCTTCCCTCGATATTTAGCTTCTTGGTTGTTCTGAGTGTTTGGACGCTGGATTTCATCATACTTGATGAAAGCGCAGAAGCAAGGAAGCCTAACAAAATTAGAAATACTACACAGGAAAATCGTGTCAACAGTGATCTGGACACCTTACACGCAACAACCAATATCCGACAAGCACATGGCGATACACAGAATTCTGAGCATTAAAAACCTGAAACACTACATGACATTAACAAGGAATTACTTCAACATCATCTGTCGAAACAACAGAGACACATATCGTATAACACGACCTACAACAACTCTCTACATCCCCAAACCCTTCAATAACTCATACGGTTCTTTTGTGAGATCACATCAGATACCCACGCAACAAAACCATCTACCAAAAAAGTTAAAACACGTAGATAACTACAGAACATTAAAAAACGAACTCTGGAAAATATACCAACAAAGTTAAGAAACCATTAACACTAATATACACATCACAAATCACTAGCATCCAATGCCTACATCCCATACATAAACAGTAGCAACAACACAAACAGTGAAAGCTAAATCCCATTCCCTTCATAAAAGCTAACCCAAGCTTCGAAGTAGGTGGGATTAACTTGCCTCACTCATCTACAAGTAATGCTTATAAGCAAATGCAGAAATTTGTATGTATAATCATTCTTTCTCAAACTTAAAAAAAAAATGTTTAAAAAAATAATAATAAATAAAGAAATAAATAAAATAATAAAATGTTTAAAAAAGTTAATTAATAATTAAAGAAACATCTGTAATAATCACCATTATGAATATTATAATAATATACGTTGTAAACAGTTATTGTTATTATTATTATTATTTAAAAGAACTTTATGTACGAGAAAGTATTTGTTATGCATAATTGTGTTTATATAATGTATGTAATTTATCTGAGAAATAATAAAATGTTAAAAAAAAAAATAAAAAAAAAAAATTATTATTATTATTATTATTCGAACACCTCCAAGGAGTCCGAAAACTCATCGCGGGAGGACACCTATTGTACAACTCTCCTTCTCCACTACTACACCGAACCTCCAATACCAATCAACAACATCGGCGCCATCTACTGCCCACCACCACCACCATCACCACAGCTACTTTGCATGCAAGCCTTTGGCAGTTCTGTGGCATCAAAAAACTGTGGTCCAAGGTTCTGCTGGTTCTGGCGCACGAAATCGACGTTCGCCAACTGGTGGAATTGCGAAAGGGATACCAAGAAAAGCATTCACAGATTTTCCGTTTGGTATTGAAATTGTTTTCCCTCTTACTAGTCCTTTGTTTGTCTGAATGAGCATATCATCTGCTTGTGCTGATGGCACAAAAATACAGACGAGAAGAGAGGACCAAATGTTACACTTTCATTCTTCGAAGTCTGTTGGTTTTCGAATTCGCAGTAGCCATCCTTATCTTTATGGTATCCTTGTTTCTGCGTACGTACTTGCTAAGAGTAAGAAAAATAAGCTGTTTTGAGATTTAAAAAAAATAAAATGAAATTCTTATTCTCATGCTAATTACATATAATGTAAACCAATTATTACTGAATTTAAAAACAAATCTAGCCGAATGAGATGAACGAATCGATTTTTACAGTATTCCAAAGATGGAGTACTAAAAAATGAATGAAGTCAGTCAGTAAACGTTGGTGATTAAAATGTCGGATTTGTTACGGCTGACCGTAAAAGAAGTGAAAGTTCGTCGATTTATAATGAATTCTTATAATCGATTTCCCGTCTTACGTCCGCATCAAGTCGATGCGGATGGCGAATCAAGTCTCGATTATTAAGCGGAAGGGTATTGGAAGTGATATGATTTTAATACCGTGAAAAGGGAGGTGGTAAGGAGTGAAATGCAAAGGTTCAGGCATTATGCGCAAAGAAAAAAAAAACAGTGCCGGACTTAAGGTAGTTGTGTTCCCTAAGATGTGACTTTCAATACGTCCTTGTAGTATTGCGTAAATTTTAGGTTATCTCTCTTTCGGTGGAGGGATTTTTATGTGAAATCCCAACCTGCTGCTTGTATAGTTTAGTTTTAAACCTCGCCCAGCAAAAACATGTAATCCAGTGTTTGTTTCAACTATTATGATTCCATTTTAAGGAAAATAAGAGAATCCAGGTAACAATAATAAAAATGATAAAACATTTTTATTATGAAACGTCATTATTAAGAAACATTTTCCACTAATTTCATTTCTTTTATTTCAAATTTTCCAAATACTGAATTCTAACCCAAGATAGAGTCATTTTGTGACCGAGTTATGAGAATTGGTAAACAAATGCTATAGAACATTAGTACCGAAGGATTTTTAATCTACCTTTATTAATAATAATATTATTATTAGGGACGTAGCATGAAGCTTCCACTTCACGTGTCCAGTAAGCGCGGTGGGTCTCACAGCAGGCAATGAAATCATCTCCCATCTAAACACAACTCAATCATTCACGCCCATGGCAAGGTTGGAACTCTCTGCCCCTCTTAGAGATAAGAACGCTCACTACTCCACCAACTAGGCTGGAAAAAAATGTTCGTAGTTTACAATATGGTTTATAAAAATAGCAGCAATAAAACGAAGCTTCCAAACATCTTTTCGGAAGAACGCGAGATCGTCTTACTCCTAACTTTTGAAGACTCTTAGACAGTTTAATCTCCACAAGTGAATCAGAGATAGCTGGCCGAAACTTACTAATTTTAAGCGGAAGAGACTACAGAGAAATGCCGCTATCCCGTGGTCTATAATCTTAACACAATATTTTTAATGTTTGAAATAGTGTAGGTTCTACGGTCGATGTTTTTTTTTTTTTTTCATTTACGGCACGAAAAACCCGAGTTTCCTGGAGAGAAATAAGACTCGCTTGACCGGGTCAAACATATCGGGACACGGTCGAAGAAACGCTTAGAAAAAATTCCACTTGTTTCCTACTAGAATGAACAAATTATTATTATTATTATTATTATTATTATTATTATTATTATTATTATTATCGGCAACTCCAAGGAGTCCTTAGACTCATCGAGTAAGGCCCTAAACATCATGTCAAGAACAACTATTCAACATCCACACAGTATCTATCAAACTTTGCCTTGAACTCGTTCACAGTCGTGGCACCCACAAAAGACTGGCAGCTTATTCCACTCATTCACCACTCTCCAAGCGCAAAAACCTAATTCTAACACCCTTGCTAACCACACTGTTGACCAGTTTCCATGGATGGCCCCAGTCCTCCCACCACCAGTCCTGTTTTGAAAAATATCCTCTAAATTAATCTTATAGTAACCCTTCAGAATTTTAAATGTTTCAATCATATCTCCATTTTATGTCTTTCTTTGCGTGGTCTAGCAATGTAGAAGCAAATGCGCTTCCACCAAAGTACAAATGCCAAGCAATAACTTTTCGATTAACTACAAACAAAGCCTTCTTTGCTGGTACTTTAGTAAATGCATTTTGGGAATTGTAAATATCACTGCCAAAAAAAAATGTTATGATAATTATAAATTTCTATCCATGTGTTTTTGACATCAATTCGAATATAGAAAGCAGTTTCTCTCAATTTCTAGGTAAAAATTATCCTTCATGAATGATGCGATATGACTTCCGATCTTCATTTGGTGACTTTAAAAAAAGGTTGTCTTCCTGTCAAGATAGCAGTGCCTCCATACCATATTACACTTGGTATTAATAGTATGCTTTAGTAGGAAAGAAATGGGTTTTATTTCCCTCTAACTAAAGACGAGTTCCAGCGATACTCGGAGATACCAGTGCCTATTTCGCTTAGAAACAGATTTTTCATCAGCATGACATGCAAACCGAAAAGAGAACGACATGCAGTTCGTCAACTACCCTCCGCTACGTTCACAATTATCCGGTCACTCGTACTTGTCACAACCAGAAAGTCAAAAAGCAATCCGATTTACGACAAAAAGGACTAGAATGTGATTACGTTGAAACGTGTGATTATAATAAATCAGTTACTTCCTCTAATATATAATTATGATAGTAAATTGACAGAAATTCAGTGGAATTACACTCATCTTTCTGCACCGTTTAAGCGTCAAAATTTATTCGACCTGTGTATAATCTCACGCACATCTACTTATATTTATGAACGAAGTTTATCAGGAATGTGATTTCGGTTCACATTTGAAACTATGCAAGAGGATTAACCTCAATGCATTGTCTTTTGCTCTAATTCAGATCCTATTTCTGTTAAAAAATACGATTCATCTTATACAGAAATTCCAATTAGATATCATCACCATGTATTCTTTGTGTTAGGGCATCTAATCAAAATCAGATAGGAGAATAAACGTTTATCGCATTAGCTAAGCAACGACGGGGAAACATGTTTATTTTAGTAGAATGTTTGCTTTACTGTGAAAATGTCATTTAGCGACAAAAAGAGATGGAATATCTACAAATTTTAATTTGCAATGCAGATCCCAAAATATTCACTTAACTGATGCTAGAAAGTACACCAAATGCTCAAGCAAATTACTCAGTTTTAGAGACCAGTAAATAGTATATATACTGTATATGTATATAACACGCGAGTATATTTGATGCACCGCATTTACTCGGCTATGACATATTCTGAAGAAATTTAATTAATGACTAAAAGACGAGATAACAAAATAGAAAAACTACTTATTACTTGAACGCACAACTAGTTTCGTGGCCTTAGACTTCATCGGTTGCATAACACGAAAAGAGAAATACAAAAATATAAACATCATCAGAGAACAACAGCGATGAATTAAGTTGTAAACAGACTGCTGACATGTGAAGGTGTTTGCATGCCACAGTATTGTTGAGCAAGTTCAAGGTGACATGATCTCATGCATGCCTAAGCATCTCATGAATCGAAAAATGTTTTCTGATTTAATTATTGAGATAAGAGCCAACAGGCCTCACTTAGGCGAAGTAAAATTAATCAAATTAAGTGGATATCGAAACCCACATTATTTCTTAGCCGAATAAGAAACTCAAAGATAGGAAATCTATCCACGAGTTTCATGCCGAACACAGAAAACTATAAAAGTTCGGTGAGTTCAAGCGTAAGCCAACACCTGGTACAATACTAGGGCAACTCGTAGTAAACGTGGTGCAAGCCGATCACTGTCCTTAGTATTTTCCCATAATGTAAAACACAACTCATCGGAGATGAATGCTGTTATACATTATGAGAGAAGGTCATTACCCTGACTGGTTGCGACCTTTTTTGAGGTCTCATCAGTGAGTAGGTAGACCATGTAAATACTGGTAATACAGTAGTGCAGAGTTTAATACTTTTACTGTACGAGTTGCCAAAAGGTGCACTGATCTACTTATAGAGATAAGAGCCAACAGGCTTCATTGTAGTATTGTACCAGGTGTTGGCTTGCGCTTGGACTCGCCAAACGTTTACAGTTTTCTATATTCGGCATGAAACTCTTAGATAGATTTCCGATCTTTGAGTTTGTCATTCGGCTAAGAAATAATTTGGGATTCAATATCCACTTAATTTGAATAGTTTTCTGATTTGTTTCAGATCACTGGATGGGCAACAAAATCTTCCTCGTTAGAGTTACGGCGAGCAGAATTAACAGTGATGAGATAGTTTTCACCGCGAACTAGAGCAACCACTCAAATGAAAATGCTTCGGGAAAACAAAACAAAACGGTTAATGACTTTTCATTTCCGTATAGGGAGTAGGGGCGAGGCAGTTGAAACTACCTGTTGAAAGAACAGGAATATGAAGTGCAATTTGGCTATCATTTCCATTAGAAAAACAGTGTTTCTCAACCGCCAGGCATGGCATCAATTATACCGGGTGGCGAAAGATTCTCCCGGAATTTGTCATTTTAGTTTTGAAAGTGTTTTTCGTGAATAAATATTTTATAGTGGAAATATTCTGAGGAGAATAATATTCGCGAATGTGTCGAAAAGCTCAGATCAGAACGCCTAAATCAATCTGGGTAGGAAATGTCAGTGAGAAAGCGGCGTATTTTTAAACATGGGCGTATTCATGAATTATCGTTAATTTTCACAAATCGAAATCTTTTAATATTAGGAAAAAGGAATACCGCTGTTTATGACCGCTCTTAAAATTGCTTGCAAGGTGATTACAACAAGGGGAGGCATATCCACTGTTCTCAAAACTGAACGAAAAAACAACTACGTAGCAAATTTCTGTGACCAATCAGTAAGGAAGTATAAACAAAAAGGAAGATCAAGGCAGTCTCTATCCCGTTCTCAAATCTAGTGATACTGAATAGAAAAAGTGTGTATTCACTCGTAAGTACAGCTATTTAAAATTCGGTTTCATGCAATGCCCTCACAGTGACCAATTGCCACGACCCCAATGTGTCATTTGTGCTACTGTTCTGGGAAATGAAGCTGTGAAGCCATCGCGACTTATGCCCGCCATCTCAACACAAAACATTCCGATCTAGTCAACAAACCCATTGAGTTCTTTATGCGTAAACGAGATGCACTTAAAATAGTAAAAGAAAATTATTTCCCAAGCTTCAACCGCTGAAACTTCACTTCTGACGGCATCCTATTTAATATCATTACAGATAGCTAAATGTAAAAATCCATATTCCATTGGCGAAGACCTCTTTAAGCCTTCTTTGATTGCTGCTTGTAAATGAAGTGTTAGGTCGGTCTGTGGCAAGTAAAACGAAAGGCATCCCCTTGTCGAATGATACAGGTTGAAAGGGGATATCTGATATGGTAGAAGATACAGAAACGCAACCCGTTATGAAAAATTAAAAAATCCAAATCGTTTGCATTACAACTGGACGTATTTGCAGATATTCAGAACAACAGCATTTTAATTACGTATGTACGATATATTGATCATGATGAAAGTGATATGAAGGAAGACATTTTAAATGTTTCCGAATTACTTACGCACACTACCAGCAGTGAAAAGTCTAAAGTTTTAAATTCGATACTTCTCTCATCAAAACCTTGATGAGAAAAGTGTCGAATGGAAGAATTGCGGTGGAGTTTGTACTGAAGGCGCAGTCTGTCTTACAGACAGAAATTTTGGTTTAATGAAGAAAATTAAGGATGTGGCGGACAATAACTTATTGTCAACGCATTGCTACATTCATAGGCAAAACCTCGTCTCCAAACAGATGGCACCCGAGCTTAATGACGTCCTCTCTCATTCTTTCTTATATGAAAAAGAAAAGCAATGTGCCATGAAGTGGGTTCTGATTATCAACATTTTCTTTTCCATTCAGTCGTTCGATGGCTGTCTCGCGGTAAAGTTCTCAAAAATTTATACGAACTCCGAAAATAAGTTGCGCTCTCTGTAAATGATAAGAATATGCACTTGAGATCGTACGAGTTCTCGTGCTCCCCAATACCGAATGGCAGAGAGCTATGCGTGTTTGGCAGATTCTAACTGAGATTGCTGTTGATGTGGGAAGAGTCAAGGATTATTTCTTCTGATTCCACGATACGACGTTCTAATTCATCGTAACATTTATGTATGTTGGATGTTAAATTGCAGTCCATTAGACGTTGGCGGCCTTCATCCTTGAAGTTAACTGAGAACAAGACGTGGTCGGAGAGGGCGCTGGCTCGGGATCTGTAATAAGTGATATCTCTCTGGTGTTCTTGGAGGCGCAGAAAGATAGACTTCTTAGTTTGGTCGTAATATGTCTTCCCACAATCGCAGATAATTCTGTGGACACCTAGAAACTGAAGATGGTCATGCTTTTCTTCGGGGTAGCTTAGGATTGACCGGAGTTTTGGTAAACTGGAGAAACACTGGAAACACATATACATAACACTGAACTGTATAGCTCGCATTCCAATTCAAACTACAGTTTTTTAATGCCTGTTGTTGTTGTAGAAGTACAGTACTTTTATTGCATTTTATTTACTTTTATGTCTCATATATATATGAAAAAGCTTTAATGACTGATAACGACAGAGAAAAAGATGACGTGATATATTTGAAAAGGTACTACTAGTTTGCTACTTTCGTTGAATTGATCAACATCTTCAGGTATCACAATCAAAGAAGTATGTAAAAAATTACAGAGACTTAAAATTGTAATAACAGAACAAGTACAAAAAGGCAGCAGCGTATTTGAGAACAAAATGCGAGTTTGCATTTCAAACAAACGTATACTACGCGCTGTTGCGAGTGCACCAGTACTGAAGAGAGGCAACGTGTGCGTCAGAGAGATTAAAACCCAGGCTATTGTTGATATGAGAGGAATCTAGAGAAATTTCCCTAGATTCGACAGTCTTTCTCTCGAGTTAATCATAGCACACATGGATGTTAGAAGTTTGAGTCCAGTTCACAATGTGTTGGCGACCTTCGGCTGAGTTAGCTGAAAAGAGAACGTGGCTAGAGAGAGCGCTAGCTCTAGTCCTATTATAGGAGATATCTCTACGTTGTTCATCCAAACGTAGAAGGATTGATTTAGCAGTCTGGCCATTATATGGTTTTCCACAATCACATAGAATCTTGTACACTCCTGGAAACTGAGTTGGAAGATGTTTCTCTTTAGGTTTGCTAAGTATTGAACGAAGGTTTGGAAGCTTAGTGAAGCAAGTTTTGAAGCCAAACTTCTTGAGAATCTTTGCCAGTTTTGATGAAAGAGAGCTGATGTAAGGCAAAGAGTTGAAGGCTCTTGGGGAAGAGGGATCTTCAGAAGTAGTTGATTGCCTGGGGGAAAGAAATTTGTCAATTTTCTTTGGAAAGAAACCATTATTGATAAAAGTTTTTTTAAGAAAAAGGAGTTCATTTTCAATTTCTTGTTCTTCTGTAAGTAACGGTTTGGCTCGGTGAGCTAAGGTGGAAATAATACCACATTTTTGTGGGGGATAGTGATAGAAGGAAGCATGAAGGTATCTATCAGTATGAGTAGGCTTTCTAAAAATTGAGATTTTAATACTCTCAGCACATCTGGTATATTTCAGTTCTAGATAGGGGAGGCAGTCATCTGATTCCTGTTCGAAGGTAAAAGAGATTTTTTCATGACACTTGTTTAGGTGGTCTAAAAATAAATTGTGGTTGTTGACACCATCTTTCCAGATGAGGAAAATATCATCAATATAGCGATACTAGAATTTTGGTTTGAGGTCAAAGGAGTTAATAGCTTTTTCTTCAAACTCGTTGAGAAATATATCCGCCAGAATCGGAGAGAGCGGGGTGCCCATGGCCAGACCTGAGTTTTGTAAGTAGATCTTTTTGTCATATTTGAAGTATTCTGACTTTATGCAATGGGAGAAAAGAGCAAAGAGTTTTTTGATAATCTTTTCTTGAGAAGATCGAGCAGGTACATTTGTAAAGAGAGAAACAATATCGAAACTGGATATTAAATCTGTTTTTTTAAGTTTGATATCCTTGATTTTAGAAACAAAATCTGCAGAGTTTAATATGTGAAGAGGAAATTCCAGAAAGATTTCTTAGAAAACTCGCGAGATATTTGGAGAGGTTATAGGTAGGAGAGTGTATGCCCTCAACTATAGGTCTGTGTGTGAAGTTTGTTTTGTGAATCTTGGGGAGACTATACAGTAGAGGGATCAAGGGATGAAGTGACATAAGAGAAAGACGAATGTTTCTTTGTAACTCTAAGGTGGTTTTTAATAAATTATTAGTTCTATTGTGTAGTTCAATCGTAGGGTCACTAGCAATGTCTGAGTAAATATCACTGTTTAAAAGTTCCAAGATTTTATTATGGTAATCAGACTTGTCTAAGATGACACTCGCATTCCCTTTGTCTGTTTATATATATATATATGAGACATAAAAGTAAATAAAAAGCAATAAAAGCACTGTACTTCTACAAGAACAGGCATTAAAAAACTGTAGTTGGAATTGGAGTGCGAGCTATACAGTTCAGTGTTATGTATACGTGTTTCTCCACTTTACCACAACTCCGGTCAATCCTAAGCTACCCCGAAGAAAAGCATGCCCATCTTCAGTTTCTAGGTGTCCACAGAATTACCTGCGATTGTGGGAAGACATATTACGACCAAACTGAGAAGCCTATCTTTCTGCGCCTCAAAGAACACCAGAGAGATATCACTTATTACAGATCCCGAGCCAGCGCCCTCTCCGACCACGTCTTGTTCTCAGTTAACTTCAAGGATGAAGGCCGCCAACGTCTAATGGACTGCAATTTAACATCCAACATACATAAATGTTACGATGAATTAGAACGTCGTATCGTGGAATCAAAAGAAATAATCCTTGACTCTTCCCACATGAACAGCAATCTCAGTTAGAGTCTGCCAAACTCACATAGCTCTGCCATTCGGTATTGGGGAGCACGAGAAGTCGTACGCTCGCATGTGCATATTTTTATCATTTAGAGACAGCGCAACTTATTTTCGGAGTTCGTATAACTTTTTGAGAACTTTATCGCGGGACTGCCATCGAACGACTGAATGGAAAAGAAAATGTTGATAATCAGAACCCACTTCATGGCACATTGGTTTTCTTTTTTATATAAGAAAGAATGAGAGAGGACGTCATTAAGCTCGGGTGCCATCTGTTTGGAGACGAGGTTTTGCCTATGAATTTAGCAATGCGTTGACAATAAGTTATTGTCCGCTACATCATTAATTTTCTTCATTAAACCAAAATTTCTGTATGTAAGACAGACTGCGCCTTCAGTACAAACTCCACCGCAATTTTTCATTTCGACACTTTTCTCATCAACATTTTGATGAGAGAGGTATCGAATTTAAAACTTGGAACTTTTCACTGCTGGTAGTGTGCGTAAGTAATTCAGAAACATTTAAAATGTCTTCCTTCATATCACTTTCATCTTGATCAATATATCGTACATACGTAAGTAAAATGCTGTTGTTCTGAATATCTGTAATATAAATACGTCCACTTGTAATGCAAGCGATTTCGATTTTTTAATTTTTCATAACAAGTTGCGTTTCTGTATCTTATGTCTTATAAGATATCCCCTTTCAACTTTATCATTCGATAAGGGGAATGGCTTTCATTTTACTTGCCAAAGACCGGCCTAACACTTCATTACAAGCAGCAATCAAAGAAAGCTTAAAGTGGTCTTCGCAAATGGAATACTTTTTTTTCAATTTAGCTATCTGTAATGATATTAAATAGGATGCCGTTAGAAGTGAAGTGTCAGCGGTTGAATGTTGGGAAAAATTTCTTCTCTATTTTAAGTGCATCTCTTTTACGCATAAAGAACTCAATGGGTTTGTTGACTAGATCGGAATGTTTTGTGTTGAGATGTCGGGCATAAGTCGCGACGGCTTCATAACTTCACTTCCCAGAACAGTATCACAAATGACACATTGGGGTCGTGGCAATTGGTCACTGTGAGAACATTGCATGAAACCAAATTTTAAATAGCTGTACTTACGAGTGAATGCAGGCTTTTTCTATTCAGTATTACTAGATTTGAGAACTGGATACAGACTGCCTTGATCTTCAGTTTTCTTTATACTTCCTTGCTGATTAGTCACGGACATTTTCTACATAGATGTTTTTTTGGTTCAGTTTTGAGAACAGTGGATATGCCTCCCCTTGTTGTAATCCCCTTGCAGGCAATTTTTAAGACCGGTCATAACAAGCGGTATTCCTTTTCCCGAATATTGAAAGATTTCGATGTGTGAAAATTAACGATAATTCATGAATACGCCCATGTTTAAAAATACGCCGCTTGCTCACTGACATTTCCTACCCAGATTGATTTAGGCGTTCTGATCTCAGCTTTTCGACACATTCGCGAAATTATTCTCCTCAGAATATTTCCACTATAAAATATTTATTCATGAAAAACACTTTGCAAACTAAAATGACAAATTCCGGGAGAATCTTTCGCGGACCGGTATAATTGATGCCAGGCCCGGCGGTTGAGAAACATGATAAAATTAGAATAAGCTCTGATCACTAATCTTAATATTTACCCTTAATGCAAAGCACATCTCCTTGAGGAGATGTATGATGCTATGCATTAAAGGCAAGGGGCCACTACCCAGACCGGTTTCAACCTTTATGAGACCTCATCTGTGGGAGTCAGGCTTAGAAATACCAAGGTTTAAGTAATAGAGAGCTTATAAATATTGGATAGTCGCTCCCCCTTGACAAGTTAGTCAAGTTTGCGCCTGCAAGTCTGGGTGACCAGCACGTTGTGCAAGTCTTTGGCAACTACTTGGGAAATGGATTAAAATCAGGTTTATATTTATATTTAAAATAGCTTGGTATCTCTAACGTATATTATACCCAAGGGGAAAAAACTTTCTACATCTATCTCTCATACGGAGATTTTTATTTAATAAAGTCAAAGCACCTTATAGTAACTTGTTTTGGTAAAATACTTATAAGCTCTTTATTACTTAAACCTCGGTATTCTAAGCATGGCTCTCAATGATGAGACCTGAATAAAGGTCGAAACCGGTATGGGTCGTGGCCCCCCCCTTGCCTTTAATTCATAGCATCATATATCTCCTCAAGGAGATGGGCTTTGCATTAAGGGTTAATATTAAGAATAGTGATCAGAGCTTATTCCACCTTTACGACGACTTGCCTAAGACTTGCACTACGTACGGGTCACCAAGACTTGTACTATTTGCAGGCGCAAACTTTATGCGCCTGCAAATAGTACAAGTAGTACTTACTTGTCTGTTTGCTTACTTGGAAAATGGATTGAAACCAGGTTTATATTTAAAATAGCTTGGTATCTTTAACTTATATTATACCCAAGGTAAAAGACTTTCTACATATATATATATATATGTATATATCAGATATTTTATTTCTTAATTTTTGAAACATTTTGCGAGCCACAATCTCGTTCTTTGGAACTATTTTTGAAATTTGCCTATTATAAGATATTTTTTAGTAAACAAGAATACAGTTTGTTAAAAGTGAAATTTTGGCTATTCAATTTTCATAGCAGTGTGTGCCAGGGATTAGAAATTTTCGGAATAGCACTTATAATAATTTTATTTTAATAGAACAAAGGAAAGTTTTATAATAAAAATTTCCGCTAGAATAAAGTTCAACAGATTCAACCATATTATTGCCTTATTTCCTTTTCTAGTGTGGAAGGGAAATGGTAAAATATCCCTCTTATAATTATATCAGATGTTCTGTTGGTAAAAATAGTAAGAAAGTAATCATTTGCACTTTCCTTTCAAAATACAAAGAAATAACATTGGAAATTCACCCAATGAAAAAGAAAATACGCACATTTTTCTTCTGTTACTATCTGTTTTTTTTCTCTTAGTGGAAAGAAGAAATCACTGCACATAACATGGGTGATAGAAGAAGGCAAAAATCTGTAAATTGATTACATTATAATTAATAAAGAAATGATGTGAGAAAAAAAATATTTATGTAAGAGTTCCAACATCAGCAGATATAACGACATTTCGTTCTCGTTTAGATACGTCGCATTGTTGGTGTAGATAAACGTTTGCTACAATTTTACTCTAAAATGCATGAACCAGTCCCCAAGTCCTTAATCTTTGCTTAAGTCGAAATATTTTATTTAAGAAAAACCAATACAATTACTGTGTTCATTCAAACAGAGCAAATAACATCAACTGATGTTTTCAGTGAAAAGGGTATCCTTCAGAATATTCCATTGCACGTAGAGAATTTTCTTCCTACTTTTTGCAGCACTTCGACTGATCTGAAAATAAATGAAAAGTCAAATAAATCTACAGTAGTAAAACGGACACATAATGATCACATATTAGACAGAAAGGGAGAGAGAGAGAGAGAGAGAGAATCAATTGTGTTTAATGTTTATTGACGTCATCGATGACGTAACTCATTTTGAACTGAAATGATTCCCTGAGCCCACTGAAAATCTTTTCTAACACTGGTCATACAACAAAAAGTACGCCAATCAGATCCAACCAAACCGTATTATATGTAAATAAATATACATATCCAAGGTTCGACAATTGTCCTCCATCTTTAAAAATCATTCATAGAATCAGAAATATACGCTACGCAGGAATGATATCCCAGGGTTCTTGTGCTGAAAATTGGTCTGTGGAGACATCCGCATAAGACAATGACTTCATAATCACTCCCAGCTGCCCTAGATGCAATTGAAATTGTGACGTAATCCCTACTCTGCTAAAATAGAGACAACACGCAGCCTTTTGTTTCTCCTTTCTCACCATGGTGAAGGAGGCGTGTATTTAATTTATTTAATTATTATTAAATAAATATTAATTTTAACAGTATTATCATTGTAATTGTGGTAACTAAAATAATTACTAATAAATCAGCGGTCCTTATTTTAATGAATCACCGCGTTGTAAGAAAATATCAGAATAAGAAAGATGATAATTGCGATCACGTGTTGAAACATATGCACCGATTATCGTTAGCTCTGTTACTCCTAAATGAAATAAATGATTTAAGTAAAAAGGTTTTAATATTAAAACACAGTCGTGTTTTTATATTAAAACCTTTTTATTTAAATCTCGGTTCTAGTCATTCAATTCTTTATAAAAATATGTATGGTAACCGAGTTACCATAGGTTCACTTTATCTATCTATCTATCTATCTATCTATCTATCTATCTATCTAACAAATCAGCGATCCTTATTTTAATGAATCACCGCGTTGTAAGAAAATATCAGAATAAGAAAGATGATAATTGCGATGTAAAGAAAATCACTCTACATGAACTGAAAACCGCATGCACATCCTTGCCAAAGAACAAATCTCCTGGCCTTGATGGTCTCACGTCAGAGTTTTTCCAAGCCTTCTGGAATCAACTCGGATCACTTCTCCTCGAAACACTGCAAGAAGCCTACATCAATGGCCTCCCACAATCCGTCACGACCTCAGTAGCACGATTGATACCAAAGAAGGGAGACCACACGGATATCCGAAACTGGCGTCCACTCTCCCTAATTAATACCGATTGCAAAATAATTTCCAAAGTTATAGCAAACCGAATAAAGCCAACACTGCCTGAAGTTATTGGCCAACATCAAACGTACTCTGTCCCAGGAAGATCAATACATGATAACCTCCATTTAATAAGAGACCTCATCCACATCGCAAATAGCCAACATGAAGACCTAGCACTCGTCAGCCTTGATCAGGAGAAGGCTTTTGACAGGGTAGAGCACGAATACCTTTATGAAGTTCTAAAGGCATTTGGCTATGGTCCTCTCATCATTGAAACAGTGCAATTGCTTTACAGAGATGCACACTTCTGTTTAAAAATCAACAACAGGCTCACTGGCAGTTTGTCATACTCTCGAGGGATCAAGCAAGGATGTCCCCTCTCTGGTCAATTATACACACTGGCCATAGAACCCTTCTTAAAAAGAATACACGACACCATCATCTGCAAACGAACCAGAATAATAGAACCACATCAAAAAATTACCTTATCAGCATATGCCGATGACGTCACTGTAATAGTACGAAATGAAGAAGAAATGGCAGTAACCGAGGAAGCACACAGACTATATGCACAAGCCTCAGGGGCCAAATTAAATTCTGCCAAAACCACAGGCTTGTGGTCAGGCAGATGGAAGTCTAGAAATGATTCTCCGATCGAATGTACCTGGTCAAGCGAAGGACAAAGATACTTAGGTGTGCACCTTGGCAACACCAAAATATATAACACACTGAACTGGACGCAGCTGCACAATCGTTTTAAACAGGTGCTAGGTAAATGGAACAGCGTTCGTTCCATGTCTTCACTTAGAGGAAGAGTACTAATAGTTAACCAGATGGCTGCTAGTGTCTTATGGCATACCCTCAAAGTACTCACACCTCCTGAAGAATTTCTCCACCACATTCAAAAGGAAATCAAACGTTTCCTCTGGAACAAAACTAACTGGACAACACACCCTCAACTCTGCAAGCCACTCAACAAGGGAGGTCAAGGCCTGATTTCCCTTGAAAACAAGATTCGATCCTTCAGGATAATCCTCCTCCTAAAGACACTTCAATGCAATCACACTTATGTAACCACCTTCGATTACATCACGAAAGCATCCACCAGAGGACTTACACTTTCCACAATCCTCCGAATGGCCAGTCCTGCACCATCTCCTCCTAAACTACCTCATTTTTACAAAGATGCTCTACAGCGATGGAAAAACACAGGACTCCATCACACACTCACAGGATCAACAGAGTCAGCTGTACTTACAGACCCACTATTTTCAAACAAAAACATCAAAAGTCTCACAACTGGCCAGCCTTTTCTTTTTCCTACATGGAACTGGGCAGGAATAAGAGTCATAGGAGACCTCCTAACCCACACCCTAAAGTGGAAAGCATTCACAAGCCTACCAATGAATAACCCAAAAACTGAAAAGCAATATCAACAGTTGCAAGCCTCCATTATAAAAGCCTATCCAGATATCGCTACACCTCAGGAAATCCGTATTCCTTCTAGAAACTGCTCGAGGCCAATATTTCATCTTGTACAATCTGAAGCCTCACTTCCAATTCTTCCCTCCAACTACAAGAAAATATACCACTTCCTCATGTCAGTGTCCCCATCCTCACCATTCTTATATTCAGCCTTAACACTCTCATCTACAAGGCTGCATATACCACACAGTTTTCAGTGGGATCTGCCATATAAATCAAAATGTGCCAAACCAGATTCCGAAATACAGTGGCGACTATGGCATAACATCTTGCCAACTCCTTCAAAGCTCTACAAATGTAAGCTAAGAGATATGGATCTGTGTCCATTCTGTGACGTTTCAGGCACCTTGGAACATACATATCTGACCTGCCCTGCAAACAAAGTGATAATCACCTATGCCCTGAATACCGCCTCTAGCACCTGTAACTACACACACAGCCAAGAAGACTACTGGAATTTAGTCCACAAAGAAGAAAACAGACACAGAACATGCAATTTCATCTTCATCTGCGCTAAGGCCGTCATCTACAGCTTTTACCTAAAACAGACAAGAAGTAACCAGCACCCATCCATCACTGAAACTGCACAAACCCTCATGCACATCCTCCGTCGGAAACTAAAAAGCAGGCTTCTATTGGAACTTGAGCACTTCAAAGAAACAAGAACTGTCGCGAAATTCCTAGAGGAGTGGAATCCAAATGGTACCCTCTTCTGGATTGACGACGACAATGTGCTTCATCTGAATGATAACTCAGACTGAAACTGAACTGTTAATTTTGAATATTCATTTATATCTCTATTGTACACCCGAAAGGAAAATGTTTTTTCTTTCTCTGTAAATATATACTTATAATATGTAAATAATCATTGTTGCCTATCGTGTAATGTTTATTTTAACAAGTTAAATAAAAAAAAAAAAAAAAATATATATATATATATAAAGTATTCCTGCTCAAGGTCTTGTAGTTCCAAAATTCACCAACAGGAGATGTTGTAAACAGCAAATGCAAGGAATTTGCATTTTACACAACTCGTGATGTACCAGGAGGGTTTAAATAGATGGACATGGGATTTTCCATTCCCCTAAATAACATTAGGGACCACGAAATGGCAGCTGTCCTCCGTATGATGTGTTCTGTCCTAATCCCTTCACAGATGCCGCTTAAAAATCATTAATAATGTCAGCCTGCTACAGGTAAGGACAAAAAAAATGGAACCACTGAGCTTTCGGATCGCATTATTGGCAGTTGCAGATGAGGGTGAACGTTGCTCCAAACACAGATGCAGTTGATATCCAAACTCCAGGAGGGCCGTGATTATTGAAGCCAGGTGGCAGGCGATTCCTTGACCAGAACAGCTAAACAAACACATGTTAGTCGAGGAGCAGGCTCTAAGGTTATGTCAGAGTGGCAATCGACAGGACAAACCTCGTCAGCGAAATGCAATAGTAGACGAAAGCAAGGGAGGGTCGTTCGAGCATTAGTGCGTTGCACTACGAAAAATAGAAGGGCCACTGCTGAGCAATTTTGCGAAAAATTCAACACTGGTCGTGAGAAACTCATTTTAACATAACTCTGCACTGGGAACTGTACACTCTTGGATATCACGGTCGAGTTGCCTTACACAAGCCTTTAATCACTCCCGTCAACAGACGCCTTGGCGTCCAATGGTGCAGTACACTACACAACGGTGCAGAGTATGGCCATCCCAATCACCACACTGAAATCATAAAGAACATTTATGGGTCGTTTTCGTGCGAGCTAGCAAGCAACGTTTCCAGCGACAAAGGATAAAGCGAACCGATCCAGTTTCTCTTGCACGAATGGTGTAACATTTCTCCTGTTGAGTTCCAAGCACTGACAAAGTCTCTTCCTTGAAGAATACAAGCTGTTCTAAACGCCCAATGCGAACCAACGCCAGATTAATATACGAAATGTGTCACGGCTTCCATTTTTTCCCATTATTTGATTCTCTGAGACTAAGAATGGAAAATGACTGTCTCCAAAATCCCACAGCGTTGGGGTTGCCTACTCCGTTGGAATAAATGGCATTAACGAATTTATTCATACTGGTAATAATAATAATAATAATAATAATAATGCAAACGCTTTTTATTCGCTAATATGGAAGATACAAGGCCTTTTCACCGTATCTATCTTATGGAGACTGAATGGGAAGTTCAATCTCCGCCAGTAGCCAATTAGAGATAGAGTGGCACATGATTATCACTAATTTTAGGCGGCCAACGATGAAGAGATCGGAAAACAAGTACTGCAATCTCTTAGTGCCTAGTCCTAACAGAATTGTTACTGTCTGAAATAATGCGAGTTCTACGGTTGATTTTCTTGAGTTCACGAGAAGATAAACCCGAGTTTCTGGGAGATAAAAAAAAAACGTTAGTTGTTAATCGATCTCTGGCAGGGGCGCTTGCCCGTGCCAGAGATCGACTAACTCGGGAACCGGTCAAAGAAAGGCTTAGAAGAAGTTCCTCCAGTCGGCGACTAGACTTGAAATCTTCAAGTCTAGACTTGAATTATAAGACTAGTCTATGAGGCCTAGCACAGAACATGCAAGCGCTACATTCGCTGAACTACACAGGCCTGAATTTATTTATTTATTTTTACTTTAATACTAACTGCTCATGAAAATTTTCCATGTGTAGATTTTCTGAGCACGGAAGGACCAAACCAAATCTGAAAGCTAAAATGCTTTTTTATATTTTTTATTAATTTAATTAAAATCAGTTTGAAATTTCATCGCAATATGTTTTTTTGTAACATGCTTTTCTAAATGTAAAATACTTATCACATTATTTTTATCATTATAACGCATGATACAAAATATTTACCTAACAAGTCCTTCAAATGCGGAATGAGACTATTCCACAAGAAACACCTCCGCACCCTCAGTTTGTCTCCTACATCTTTACATCCTGCGTCAAGAATCAGGTATTTTTGAGTTGATGCAGTATACTGGGGCCAGTCGTTGAGGTTCGAACCATCTGGCGAAATATTGGGATTTCTGAGAAGAGAAATATAAATAAATAAGTAAGCTCCAAACATTTATTATTATTATTATTATTATTATTATTATTATTATTATTATTATTATTATTATTATTATTATACACAGACATCCATGGAGTCAAGAGACTCAGCGTGGGAGTTCCCACTCTCATTTCCACTGCTAATTGTACCTCGTCTTAACTGAATTCACTGACTCTGCACTCACCACAATCTCGGGCAATACATTCCAATCAACCTCCACTCTCGACGCAAAAAAATCTACTCCTCATCCCCTTGCCGATACCTACCTTAACAGCTTCCACGTTCGGACTCTCGGTCCCCCCACTCTCTCTCCAGATATTCCCTGAAAAATCTCATTCTCCCTAATCTGGTAACTAACCCTTACCAACTTATACGTCTCGGTCATATGTCCCGTCTTCCTTCTCTCCACTAGGTTCTGTAATTTGCATTCTCTCAATCTATCCTGATATTCCGCATTTCAGAGACCAGAATCCAAATTCGTCAATCGTCTCTAAACCCTCTCCAACATCTCATCAACCTTTTGTAAACCTAGCGACTAAATCTGTGCACAGTAATCCACATCCAGCATGAATATAATAGACCTGTATAATGAAATCCAAACCTCCCTTCTTTTACAAGTCAGTGTTCTCCTCATCGTTCCCATAAGTTGCGCTGTTGCCCTAGCAATTTTGGTAAATTATCCAGGAAACTTCAAGTCGCTATCCACCACAACCCCCAAATCCTTGTCTCCTCCGTCTCTTCTAAAGTTTCTTCTGCATCCAATATTTGCTGCCCATATTTTAAAACCTTACACTTTGCAACATTAAACTCACATCCCCCCACACGTACCCATTCAGACAGTCTAATTAGGTCCTCTTGCACAGCTGCAACGTCTAATCAGATCCTCTTCCAACTTTTCATAATCTGCAAACAGCTGTATATCACTATTCAAGCCCTTCAATCATGTACATACATATTAAGCAATATGACCCCAAAAGAGACTTCTGGGAGACACAACTAATAACTTTCCTCTTTTGGCATAACCCCACCCCCCCTATACATATCAAACAGCCAATCTCCAATCCAAGCTCCAATCTACTATTGAAGCCCGTCTGTTCCCTTTTAACTACTAGTTTGTCATTTGGCAATCTATCAAAGGCCTTTGCAAAGTCAAAGTATACTATATATGAATCCCTCTTGTCTAATGTATTCGTCACCTTGTTATAATAAGTAAGCAGATTGCTAAAACACAATCTTACCTTTGAAACACATGCTGTCCATTAAGGAAAATTTAGCTGCTGTCAACCCAGTTCTGAATCCTTGTCCTCAGTAGCTTCTCCGACACCTTGACCACGACTCTAATCATTGGATTTTCTTATATTAAGAATTACAACGATTATATCCGGATTATGGGATTCAGATTATGAGGATAGATTGCGAGTATGTGGATTACAGACTCTGATTAACAGGAGAAAGAGGGGGTGATATGATAGAGGTCTATAAACTTTTGAATGGTTGTTAGAGCATTTCAACTGATGAAATTTTCGTTACATGGAAGGCGGGGAGAGAACACGAGGGCATCTATGGAAGTTAAGGTTGTTCACAGTCAAGAAAGGGGTAAGAGCTAGGTTTTACTCCCAGAGAGAGAGCAGTGAGTGAGTGGAATAATTTGCCCTTACGGGTAGTGAGTGCGTCTAGTGTGAATAAATTTAAGGGAAGGTATGATAGCTGGGTTGGGTAATTTTCATCCTTCCTCGATGAGTCCTTGACTCCCTGGAGGTCTTAGATAATAATAATAATAATAATAATAATAATAATAATAATAATAATAATAATAATTATTATTATTATTATTATTATTATTATTATTACTCACTTTATGAAGCAGAACGTTTTTACTGTCCTTCCACTCCTTTGGGATCTGGGCTCATCTAAGACTCATGTTAAAAGTGTACAATAAAGCTGTTGCTAACTCCCTGGCACAATCCCCAAAGACACGCTGTGATATATATATATATATATATATATATATATATATATATATATATATATATATATATATATATATATATATATTACATTATATATATACCATCAAGTCCCGTGGCCTTTTTTGACATCAAGTTTTCTCAGTGCCTCATATACCTACTGCTCACTCTCCGTCAGTCGCTCCTCCCTCTTTCCACCGCTCTCAAGTTCTGCATGATGATACTTTCATAAGGATGTAATACTTCAATGAACTGCTCATTTGATACTTCTACTATATTCACATCAGTGTTTATCATTCTCTAATAATCACTGATCAATATCATCCTTCCATCAACATTCGTCGTTCTACTGACCGCATATCGAAAAAAACTCCTTAAGATTTCATTCAGCGTCATTTGCTAACTACTGCTCGTATCGCACTTTCACTATCCTTATTCATTGAGATATCTTCCTTGATTACACTTTGTACTCCTCATGTAACCGATTATCTCCATTCATCTTATGCTGCCTCCAATATGCCCTTTCTTCCAGATTGCACGCTTCACTTCTTTAGTTATCCATTTTACACCTACCTTATTTAATCTCCTGACCTTTGGAATACACTCAGTCATTGCTTCGCGGCCACATACTTCCTGAGCAGAGATCAAGCAGCATTGAAGTTCGTCCCATGCGATTACTCATTCCGTGATATTGTGTACGCAATCTTCTGAGCTCGTCATAATCATCTGCATTATAGTTCTGCCTATAACACGTTGTTCTCACAAAATCAAAGTGATCATATTCACGTTCACCAAGTGGAGGAAGATGCGACACGTCATTTACAATTATATCTTCTGTCGAGGTAATCAAATACGAGATCGTCGATCCACTTGTGGCCTCTGTTATGTACTGCTTAAGGTATTTAACCCTTAAAAACTCAAATTCATTCTCTTTGGTTCCTGCTGCTGTCTGTTCATTCATTGCAGTCTGTATTATCATAATTGAAGTCACCCATAATGATCATACTTTTCTTATTAACCAGACCCATTTGCCAAAAATTTCCTTTTCACTGCCTTCCACATTACCAGGTCCAGCAACTTCCTGCTAAACATTTCCTCCTTTTCACTTCCACTTCTCACCATACGGCTTCAAAAACCACTGTCATTATTTGTCCTTTGCACTCAATGCAGTGTTGTTTGTCTCTAGATGGACAAATACCTCTTCTGCCATCCCATCAACAATAACACTCCTTACATTTGGCTTTGTCTGTCTTCGCCATTGAACATGATTGGACAAGGAACATGATTGTTCCTTGTTTAATCATGTCTCGCTTATACCAACATTTTTTCGACTAACGAACTCTATCTATTCTACAATTCATTCCCCTTGTTTCGTATACTTCTTGCATTTGTAAACATACACATGAGCTCATTTCTGTTTCTGTAACAACTCCCACTAATTCAATTTCCCACTAATTCACATGATACCTCGAACCTCCTGTCTATCATCACTGATGTTATAACCCCTCCCGAGATCTAAACGTCATCCCCACATCCTCGACTGTTTCAATCTTCCTTGCGTATTCACATATATACTCCTGAAACCATCATCTACACTTGTCACGCAATTTTCCTGTCCACACTGTGTACCTTTCCTTTTCTCTTCAATGGCACGACTCACATCTCCATTCAAAATCTTTCCTACCTCACTATCCTGCTCTTCCACATTACCTTTTGCTTCCTCAGCGCATTAGTAGGACAGAGAAATTTAAATTTAGCATTAATTTGTAAAGAAGACATCCATTGAAGTTAATATTGACATTTGGATCTTTTGAAAGACATGGATACAAACATTACCTTTGTAAATTGAACTATGTTTTGGTCGGATTTCACTGTTGGTCATTGCAATGATCCTATGTTATCCTTTCACCCCAGGTGTACAATGATCCCTTTTGTAACACGAATACATATCGTTTTGGATTATGCAGACATCCGTGACCTAAACCTGACCTTGAAGCATACTATCAGGAAAAATAACGCGAACAATATGGTTGAAACACACACTAAATTCGGACGATAGCAAAGGAAAGGTGGATCACTAAAGGGTTTATTGTTTTTTAAATTAGAAATATATTTGGTGAAGAGCTGTCTGTGAAAAGTAATAGAAATATATCGCAAGAGTCAGTAATTTTTATTACACCATAGGAAAACCTACTTACCCTGTTCTTGCAAAATTAGTCCAATATCTCATTATCCTCTTGCTCAATACTTTTTCTTCTCGAACAAATCTATATTCAGGATTTAAAGGTAGACCAAACACATAAGCTATTTCATACATATGTGGGGATCCGAACCATCTTGGGTAGACATTCAACCTAGCATGATGAGTGAATAGATATTGGTAAACTGGATTGTTCGCTTGTGCATAGCGTAGTGCATGAAAAACAGAAGGACAAGTAAATTGGCCATCTGCAAGCAGTCTTTCGAGTCCACCAATGTTCAGAGTCGAATTATTGATATCTCGCAATGGCGTGTACTCGTATAGAAAAACGTCTTGAATAACTTCATTGTCTGAGGGAATTAGTTGACGAGCAACTTGCATGAATTCTTTGTGAGAAATTTCAATATTATTAATTAAGGGGAAAATATCTGGAAACCCTAAATTTAAAAATGCAGTTCCTTCGTTCAAATTGGTTCCAATTAAAATACTAGTATTTTTGAAATTTCTTCTTGATAACGATTGGGCAGCTCTTTCTGTAATAAGGTTGCCATCGAGTACTGGACCGAAGTTGAATTTAAAAACGACTTCAATTGGTGGTTGCATTTCACCTATTTGTTTGGCATCTCTTTGCCTCAGACACTTCAAAACAGAATTTATATTTTGAGGACTGTGAGGACAGTTAAGCATGTGAGCTAACGTCAATCCCTCACTTATTGTTTCATTTTTATCTCTTAAACCCCATGGGGCATTTGCAGAACCACTCTCAAGGATTGCTCTATCGAAGAGATTCCAGCTTTCTCGTATTATAAGATGATAAGATGCACTGGCTGCTCCAGCACTTTCCCCAAACAAAGTTATTTTCTGTGGATCACCACCAAAGAACTGGATGTTATCTTTAATCCACTGAAGTGCTAGTTGCTGATCAAGAAATGCCATGTTACCTGGAGCGTCAGCTGTTCCGAAATACAGAAAGCCTAGGACACCAACTCTGTAATTTATTTGTACAACTATGACCTCCTCTTCCGATACTAGAATACGAGGATCATATAAAGGCAGTGCTGAATACCCGATTGTAAAACCACCTCCATGTATCCAAACCATAACATTTGCGTTTTGTGGTCTGGGACGGGGTGTAAACACACTTAATTGCAAGCAATCTTCGCTGGTTTGTCTGTTCAATTGTAGGACCTTGAATGCTTCGAATACATTTGACTTAGTTTGTATACATGCGTTGGGCAGTTCTGTGGCATTAAAGACTGTGGTCCAAGGTTCTGCTGGTTCTGGTGCACGAAATCGACGTTCACCAATTGGTGGAATTGCGTAAGGAATTCCAAGAAAAGCATCCACAGATTTTCCCGTTGGAGTTGAAATTGTTTTCCCTCTTACTGGTCCTTTGTTTGTCTGAATGAGCATATCATCCGCTTGTGCTGATGACACTAAAATACAGACGAAAAGGCAGAAGAATAAATGTGACATTTTCATTCTTCGAAGTCTCTCGGTTTTCGAATTCGCAGTAGCCATCCTTATCTTTGCAGTGTCCTTGTGTCTGCGTGCTTGCTATAAGAAAAATAAGCTGTTTTGAGTTTCTCTTTTTCCAAAAAAATTCATATTCTTGCTCAATGTAAATGAAATTATGAATCATCACTGAATTTATAAACAAATAGGTTGTTAACTATTTACATATGCCTGTTATTCCTGTTAACTATTCTATTAATAGTTAGAATAGTTATTAGAAAAAATAAAATATTTAATAATAGTCAAGGAGAAATGACACAATATTTAAAAATATTTATTATTCTAACCATTCGCTATTTTTCTGTTCTGCGCATTCAGCCATCCATCCAGCTGTGATCTATTTTTTCATTTGAACTAATTCAGAAGGTGACATGTTTTAGTTATTGAATAAAAGTGTAATTTGAAAAGCACTGCACACTTTTCCTGCTTACAAAAGATACGTCATACGCTGTTATCGTTTAGAGAGCTTGTTTAAGATGATAGGTGCACTTTCGAGTAATTATATTAAAGAAACTGATAATAAAATTACACAAATCCTATCATCGTCATGTAAATCAGCATAAGTTAAATTGCCATCTGCGATTTCAATACTAGCCATTACCTTTTCCTCCAATACTAGTATTTTATAACACTGAGAAATTTAAAATTTCATATTTAGTCTTCTTTAGTGGGAAAAAAAAATAAAAAAATAAATAAATAAAAAAAATATATATATATACTGTATATATGCTGAATAGCGTACCCTCTTCCACCAATGAGCTGTGGATTCGAAACGCGCAATGGGCATGGATGTTTGCAACTGTTTTTAGGTGTGAGATGAATTTCATCGTCAGATGTGAGACAACAGCACTGCTTATTAGAGGCCTGAAGTGGCTCGAGTGCTTACCATGTTTGGTCATGAAATTTGAGCAGGATTTCCCAACCAGGTTAAATTGAATAAAAATTAAAACGAAACGGAAATTAGGAAACTCACCAAATCAATAAATATATTGCTTTCATTGTATAAGAATAAAAATATTATGAAAATCTAATTAAAATCTAAATAAACAATACATACATACATACATAAAAAAAACTATATTGTCTTGTCTTTTGCTATTATTTACTTCGTATTTCTGTTAAATGCAATACGATTAGTCTTATCTAAAAAACACAATCAGATATCATCCCCGTGTCCTCTTTATATTAGGGCTGTGTGGAAGCAAATAGGGGATGTAGTCAAACTCAGACACGAGAATGAACTTTTGCCGCATTCGCCAAGCAACGACGGGTATCTGCTAAAACATGTTCATTTGAAATGCATGTTTACTTTACTGCAAAAATGGCATTAACGACGAAAGAAATGGAACGTCTACAAATTTCAATTTGCAATGTTGATCCAAAAATATTTACGTAACTGATGTGAGAAAGTACATCAAACGCTCAAGCAAATTACTTCATTTTAGACGTGTAAAAAATACAGGGTGCCCCATAAGTTCTTAGATATTTCAATAATTCATAAAAATAGGAGAAATCGGTATATTAGAGTGAGATTTCACTAAAGTGAATCAGAGGAGGGGAATTTTTTTTTGGCGGGGAGAAAAAATTTAATTCAAATTTCACCGATAGGGGCGCTGTACCACCAATATCATTTGCAAATACGCGCAGAGTTCTATAAAACACAGGGTGTACTGCTGACAGCTCGTAATGAATGCGTGCAAATTTCAAGTCATTTTGCGAACAGAATTGTTTTTGTGAAAAGAAAACTTTGTTGCTGTGATGCTTACGCACCATGAAGAATGCGGAATAGTGGCATTTTCGCTATGCCTGTGATTCTTGCAGCTTCCGGTGCCCTGCTTACACGCTTGTTGATTGTACCGCTGGGGCATTCACTTGCGATACCACAGCTGCTACTGCCTTTAGATCAGCGCTTCCCAAACTGTGGGCCGCGGCCCCCTTGGGGGCCGTAGGTTTTGTTGAGGGGTGCCGTGAAATAATGAAAACAAATTTAAAATGTTTTAAGACTAAGTAGATTTTTTTGATTTTAAAAGAAACATATTTAACTTTTATTATTTATTATTTCTTTTTTGTTATTTTTTATATTTTAATGGAAAAATTTACACATTGGTGTTGGTTCACAAACTTTGCTTCCTGCGTATTTCGGCGCTTAATGAATATTAGTAAATATTGCTTATTCATATGTTTCATTTCAAAGCAGCGGTTAATTGTATTTACTTCGAATGCTCTCCAGGGAAGCTCCAAATCTTCCTGTCCCTTTCATCACGTGTTCGTAATCAGGGACTGTTGATATTGACTTTATATACATATCGAAACTCGTTTTATATTATCACTGTCATCCGAGATAGTTTCTGTTACCAATAAAAGTTTCGCATATACTTCACACATGAAAAAAAAAGCTTAAACAAGTTCATGTGGGGAGATAGTGACTCCTTGCAATGGTAAACAACACCCCTCCCTAACAGCCACTATACTGCAGAGGCAATAAAAACAAGTACTTTTATTATGCCAGTGAATAAGGTATGAGGAGTCTGTGTAATATATTTCTCAACAAATAGTGCAATTAGAGACAACTGGGATAAAAACACACTAATTAATGAATCACATGTCCCCTCATACAGAAACAATGCTGTATATATAGACAGAAATAAAACCATATGTTACATGGGCAAACACAGTATCTAACTAAAAACTATTGTTATTAATTAGATGTATATATATATATATATATATATTATGTGACTGCGATATTCCTTACTTCGGGCAGACAGACAAATCTGTCGAAATGCGTATGGAAGAACACATGAGAGACATTACTTACAAGCGACAACGAGCGAGTGCATTATCAAGTCATATCCTCTTCTCGGCTAATCCTAATGATGAAAACCAAAGTCACAAAGTCTGCTGGGAAAAATCTACAAACATCTTCCGTTGCAGTGACGAAATAGAAAGAAAAATTGTGGAATCGAGAGAAATCATCTTCAATCCTGTTCATCTAAATAACAACTTAAGCTACAACCTCCCGGATAGTCATTCAGCTGTAATCATGTACTGGCGTTCACGTGATGCAGCAAGCACGCACTCTCCCAACAATGCAACAAATGAAAGAACAGCTTGAAATACAACTACAACGTTTTAATGCTAATTATGTATAAAGACTGTCTGTGTTGTTCATAGTCTTTTAACCCTCAATGTTTAGTGTTTTTTCTTTTATAATGTCACCTGAAGAAGGCTGTTACAGGCCGAAACTAGTAGTGTGTTTATATTAAAACCTTTTTAATTAAATCTCGGTTCTAGTCATTCAATTTTTTTCATAAAACCAATATATATATAATGAATGTTATTGTAGTTTCACATCTGGAATTCGGTTGAAGAGAGTTAGCATTTCAACTCAATTGCCAGCTATGCTTTTATCTTTCGGTTGCGCGATCATTGGTTAATATCGCACCAATCATATGCACGTTTTAACAACCTGCCTTTGCTGTCTGTTTCACGTTAGGCTTAATTACCGTAAAGGGAGAAAAGTCACAAAAGAGAAAAATGTTCCTGCTCCGGTGATTCCCTTATTCTGGTAATATTCACTAATTTCATGTTATCAGTCTGTGGTGTGCTAGTATCGGTAAGTTGTGATATTATTTGATCTATTCTACGTTAAAACATTTAACCCTGAGATGGATAAGTGGCTGATAAAAAATTAAAAAAATTCCCGCGAACAATCAGAAGAAGCAGAAACAGACTCAAAAAAAAGGACAGTATTTCATCTTTTACCAGAACAGCCCGCATCGTCTTCAGAACCAAACGGTAAGAGGCAAAAAATGTAATATATGCATTTGATTATTGCAATATTCGCTGTGTATGTTTTATTATTATAATATTTATACAATAAATATTATAATAATATATCTCTCTAATACGATTTTTTTCGAGGGGGAGGCCGTGAAATATTTTAATTTTTGCAAAGGGAGCCCTGACATCCAGAAGTTTGGGAAGCACTGCTTTAGATAACATTGGTCTGCATCTTCGAAAGGGATCAGAGAAATTTCCAATTTTCTCGAAGCTTCATTTTGGTGACTAGTCTGGCAGGAGTGATAAGACCTCGACTTTTCTTCATTCTTTTCTGCGTTCGAAGCTTTCGTAAAACTTCAGCAGTAAATTTTTCTTTTCACAAAAACAATTCTTCACTCTGATGACTGGGAATTTAAGGGCATTCATTACGAGCTTACAGCAGTTAACTCTGCGTTTTATAGAACCTTCATTTACACGCATTTACAAATGATGAATGTGGCATCATTTGGCGCCCTCGATCGACGAAAATTTGAATTACATTTTTTCTCCCCGCCCAAAAATAAAAAAAAATCCTTCGTTGCGATTTACTTTCGTGTAAACCGCACGCGAATATCCCAATTTTTATAATTTTTATGTTTAAAATTAATATTTACCTTTTAAATCATTTTTCATTATTTTAAGCACTATGATGCACTGTAAACAATAGTCAACTGGCACTACAAATAATTTACGGATCATTATTGCCAAACCTTTGTATTTATCCCCCCCCCCCCCCCACCCCCCCCCCCCCCCACCCCCCCCCCCCCCCACCCCCCCCCCCCCCCACCCCCCCCCCCCCCCACCCCCCCCCCCCCCCACCCCCCCCCCCCCCCACCCCCCCCCCCCCCCACCCCCCCCCCCCCCCACCCCCCCCCCCCCCCACCCCCCCCCCCCCCCACCCCCCCCCCCCCCCACCCCCCCCCCCCCCCACCCCCCCCCCCCCCCACCCCCCCCCCCCCCCACCCCCCCCCCCCCCCACCCCCCCCCCCCCCCACCCCCCCCCCCCCCCACCCCCCCCCCCCCCCACCCCCCCCCCCCCCCACCCCCCCCCCCCCCCACCCCCCCCCCCCCCCACCCCCCCCCCCCCCCACCCCCCCCCCCCCCCACCCCCCCCCCCCCCCACCCCCCCCCCCCCCCACCCCCCCCCCCCCCCACCCCCCCCCCCCCCCACCCCCCCCCCCCCCCACCCCCCCCCCCCCCCACCCCCCCCCCCCCCCACCCAAAAACCCCCCCTTTTTCCCGAACCCTTATAATTTGAGAGAGAGGTATCGAATTTAAAACTTTGAAATTTTCACTGCTGGTAGTGTGCGTAAGTAATTCAGAAACACTTAAAATGTCTTTCTTCATATCACTTTCATCATGATCAATATATCGTACAAACGTAAGTAAAATGCTGTTGTTCTGAATATCTGTAATATAAATACGTCCACGTAATGCAAGCGATTTCGATTGTTTAATTTTCATAACAAGTTGCGTTTCTGTATCTTATGTCTTACGAGATATCCCCTTTCAACTTTATCATTCGACAAGGGGAATGGCTTTCATTTTACTTGCCAAAGACCGGCCTAACACTTCATTACAAGCAGCAATCAAAGAAAGCTTAAAGTGGTCTTCGCAAATGGAATACTTTTTTTTACATTTAGCTATCTGTAATGATATTAAATAGGATGCCGTCAGAAGTGGAAGTTTCAGCGGTTGAAGCTTGGGAAATAATTTCTTCTCTATTTTAAGTGCATCTCGTTTACGCATAAAGAACTCAATGGGTTTGTTGACTAGATCGGAATCTTTTGTGTTGAGATGGCGGGCATAAGTTGCAATGGCTTCACAGCTTCATTTCCCCGAACAGTAGCAGTTATTATTACAGTAGCATTAGTAACTTTAACGTATATTATACCCAAGGTAAAAAACTTTCTACATATATATATATATATGTAAATATCCGATGTTTATTTCTTAATTTTTGAAACATTTTGCGAGCCCACAATCTCGTTCTTTGGAACTATTTTTGAAATTTGCCTATTATAAGATATTTTTAGTAAACAAGAATACAGTTTGTTAAAAGTGAAATTTTGGCTATTCAATTTTCATAGCAGTGTGTGCCAGGGATTAGAAATTTTCGGAAAAGCACTAATAATAATATTTTTTTTATTAGAACAAAGGAAAGTTTTATAATAAAAATTTCCGCTAGAATAAAGTTCAACAGATTCAACCATATTATTGCCTTATTCCCTTTTCTAGTGTGGAAGGGAAATGGTAAAATATCCCTCTTATAATTATATCAGATGTTCTGTTGGTAAAAATAGTAAGAAAGTAATCATTTGCACTTTCCTTTCAAAATACAAAGAAATAACATTGGAAATTCACCCAATGAAAAAGAAAATACGCATATTTTTCATCTGTTACTATCCGTTTTTTTTCTCTTAGTGGAAAGAAGAAATCACTGCACATAACATGGGTGATAGAAGAAGGCAAAAATCTGTAAATTGATTACATTATAATTAATAAAGAAATGATGTGAGAAAAAAAATATTTATGTAAGAGTTCCAACATCAGCAGATATAACGACATTTTCGTTCTCGTTTAGATACGTCGCATTGTTGGTGTAGATAAACGTTTGCTACAATTTTACTCTAAAATGCATGAACTAAGTCCCCAAGTCCTTAATCTTTGCTTAAGTCGAAATATTTTATTTAAGAAAAACCCAATACAATTACTGTGTTCATTCAAACAGAGCAAATAACATCAACTGATGTTTTCAGTGAAAAGGGTATCCTTCAGAATATTCCATTGCACGTAGAGAATTTTCTTCCTACTTTTTGCAGCACTTCGACTGATCTGAAAATAAATGAAAAGACAAATAAATCTACAGTAGTAAAACGGACACATAATGATCACATATTAGACAGAAAGGGGGGGGAGAGAGGGAGAGAGAGAGAGAGAGAATCAATTGTGTTTAATGTTTATTGACGTCATCGATGACGTAACTCATTTTGAACTGAAATGATTCCCTGAGCCCACTGAAAATCTTTTCTAACACTGGTCATACAACAAAAAGTACGCCAATCAGATCCAACCAAACCGTATTATATGTAAATAAATATACATATCCAAGGTTCGACAATTGTCCTCCATCTTTAAAAATCATTCATAGAATCAGAAATATACGCTACGCAGGAACGATATCCCAGGGTTCTTGTGCTGAAAATTGGTCTGTGGAGACATCCGCATAAGACAATGACTTCATAATCACTCCCAGCTGCCCTAGATGCAATTGAAATTGTGACGTAATCCCTACTCTGCTAAAATAGAGACAACACGCAGCCTTTTGTTTCTGCTTTCTCATCATGGTGAAGGAGGCGTGTATTTAATTTATTTAATTATTATTAAATAAATATTAATTTTAACAATATTATCATTGCAATTGTGGTAACTAAAATAATTACTAATAAATCAGCGATCCTTATTTTAATGAATCACCGCGTTGTAAGAAAATATCAGAATAAGAAAGATGATAATTGCGATGTAAAGAAAATCACTCTACATGAACTGAAAACCGCATGCACATCCTTGCCAAAGAACAAATCTCCTGGCCTTGATGGTCTCACGTCAGAGTTTTTCCAAGCCTTCTGGAATCAACTCGGATCACTTCTCCTCGAAACACTGCAAGAAGCCTACATCAATGGCCTCCCACAATCCGTCACGACCTCAGTAGCACGATTGATACCAAAGAAGGGAGACCACACGGATATCCGAAACTGGCGTCCATTCTCCCTAATTAATACCGATTGCAAAATAATTTCCAAAGTTATAGCAAACCGAATAAAGCCAACACTGCCTGAAGTTATTGGCCAACATCAAACGTACTCTGTCCCAGGAAGATCAATACATGATAACCTCCATTTAATAAGAGACCTCATCCACATCGCAAATAGCCAACATGAAGACCTAGCACTCGTCAGCCTTGATCAGGAGAAGGCTTTTGACAGGGTAGAGCACGAATACCTTTATGAAGTTCTAAAGGCATTTGGCTATGGTCCTCTCATCATTGAAACAGTGCAATTGCTTTACAGAGATGCACACTTCTGTTTAAAAATCAACAACAGGCTCACTGGCAGTTTGTCATACTCTCGAGGGATCAAGCAAGGATGTCCCCTCTCTGGTCAATTATACACACTGGCCATAGAACCCTTCTTAAAAAGAATACACGACACCATCATCTGCAAACGAACCAGAATAATAGAACCACATCAAAAAATTACCTTATCAGCATATGCCGATGACGTCACTGTAATAGTACGAAATGAAGAAGAAATGGCAGTAACCGAGGAAGCACACAGACTATATGCACAAGCCTCAGGGGCCAAATTAAATTCTGCCAAAACCACAGGCTTGTGGTCAGGCAGATGGAAGTCTAGAAATGATTCTCCGATCGAATGTACCTGGTCAAGCGAAGGACAAAGATACTTAGGTGTGCACCTTGGCAACACCAAAATATATAACACACTGAACTGGACGCAGCTGCACAATCGTTTTAAACAGGTGCTAGGTAAATGGAACAGCGTTCGTTCCATGTCTTCACTTAGAGGAAGAGTACTAATAGTTAACCAGATGGCTGCTAGTGTCTTATGGCATACCCTCAAAGTACTCACACCTCCTGAAGAATTTCTCCACCACATTCAAAAGGAAATCAAACGTTTCCTCTGGAACAAAACTAACTGGACAACACACCCTCAACTCTGCAAGCCACTCAACAAGGGAGGTCAAGGCCTGATTTCCCTTGAAAACAAGATTCGATCCTTCAGGATAATCCTCCTCCTAAAGACACTTCAATGCAATCACACTTATGTAACCACCTTCGATTACATCACGAAAGCATCCACCAGAGGACTTACACTTTCCACAATCCTCCGAATGGCCAGTCCTGCACCATCTCCTCCTAAACTACCTCATTTTTACAAAGATGCTCTACAGCGATGGAAAAACACAGGACTCCATCACACACTCACAGGATCAACAGAGTCAGCTGTACTTACAGACCCACTATTTTCAAACAAAAACATCAAAAGTCTCACAACTGGCCAGCCTTTTCTTTTTCCTACATGGAACTGGGCAGGAATAAGAGTCATAGGAGACCTCCTAACCCACACCCTAAAGTGGAAAGCATTCACAAGCCTACCAATGAATAACCCAAAAACTGAAAAGCAATATCAACAGTTGCAAGCCTCCATTATAAAAGCCTATCCAGATATCGCTACACCTCAGGAAATCCGTATTCCTTCTAGAAACTGCTCGAGGCCAATATTTCATCTTGTACAATCTGAAGCCTCACTTCCAATTCTTCCCTCCAACTACAAGAAAATATACCACTTCCTCATGTCAGTGTCCCCATCCTCACCATTCTTATATTCAGCCTTAACACTCTCATCTACAAGGCTGCATATACCACACAGTTTTCAGTGGGATCTGCCATATAAATCAAAATGTGCCAAACCAGATTCCGAAATACAGTGGCGACTATGGCATAACATCTTGCCAACTCCTTCAAAGCTCTACAAATGTAAGCTAAGAGATATGGATCTGTGTCCATTCTGTGACGTTTCAGGCACCTTGGAACATACATATCTGACCTGCCCTGCAAACAAAGTGATAATCACCTATGCCCTGAATACCGCCTCTAGCACCTGTAACTACACACACAGCCAAGAAGACTACTGGAATTTAGTCCACAAAGAAGAAAACAGACACAGAACATGCAATTTCATCTTCATCTGCGCTAAGGCCGTCATCTACAGCTTTTACCTAAAACAGACAAGAAGTAACCAGCACCCATCCATCACTGAAACTGCACAAACCCTCATGCACATCCTCCGTCGGAAACTAAAAAGCAGGCTTCTATTGGAACTTGAGCACTTCAAAGAAACAAGAACTGTCGCGAAATTCCTAGAGGAGTGGAATCCAAATGGTACCCTCTTCTGGATTGACGACGACAATGTGCTTCATCTGAATGATAACTCAGACTGAAACTGAACTGTTAATTTTGAATATTCATTTATATCTCTATTGTACACCCGAAAGGAAAATGTTTTTTCTTTCTCTGTAAATATATACTTATAATATGTAAATAATCATTGTTGCCTATCGTGTAATGTTTATTTTAACAAGTTAAATAAAAAATTTAAAAAAAAAATATATATATATATAAAGTATTCCTGCTCAAGGTCTTGTAGTTCCAAAATTCACCAACAGGAGATGTTGTAAACAGCAAATGCAAGGAATTTGCATTTTACACAACTCGTGATGTACCAGGAGGGTTTAAATAGATGGACATGGGATTTTCCATTCCCCTAAATAACATTAGGGACCACGAAATGGCAGCTGTCCTCCGTATGATGTGTTCTGTCCTAATCCCTTCACAGATGCCGCTTAAAAATCATTAATAATGTCAGCCTGCTACAGGTAAGGACAAAAAAAATGGAACCACTGAGCTTTCGGATCGCATTATTGGCAGTTGCAGATGAGGGTGAACGTTGCTCCAAACACAGATGCAGTTGATATCCAAACTCCAGGAGGGCCGTGATTATTGAAGCCAGGTGGCAGGCGATTCCTTGACCAGAACAGCTAAACAAACACATGTTAGTCGAGGAGCAGGCTCTAAGGTTATGTCAGAGTGGCAATCGACAGGACAAACCTCGTCAGCGAAATGCAATAGTAGACGAAAGCAAGGGAGGGTCGTTCGAGCATTAGTGCGTTGCACTACGAAAAATAGAAGGGCCACTGCTGAGCAATTTTGCGAAAAATTCAACACTGGTCGTGAGAAACTCATTTTAACATAACTCTGCACTGGGAACTGTACACTCTTGGATATCACGGTCGAGTTGCCTTACACAAGCCTTTAATCACTCCCGTCAACAGACGCCTTGGCGTCCAATGGTGCAGTACACTACACAACGGTGCAGAGTATGGCCATCCCAATCACCACACTGAAATCATAAAGAACATTTATGGGTCGTTTTCGTGCGAGCTAGCAAGCAACGTTTCCAGCGACAAAGGATAAAGCGAACCGATCCAGTTTCTCTTGCACGAATGGTGTAACATTTCTCCTGTTGAGTTCCAAGCACTGACAAATTCTCTTCCTTGAAGAATACAAGCTGTTCTAAACGCCCAATGCGAACCAACGCCAGATTAATATACGAAATGTGTCACGGCTTCCATTTTTTCCCATTATTTGATTCTCTGAGACTAAGAATGGAAAATGACTGTCTCCAAAATCCCACAGCGTTGGGGTTGCCTACTCCGTTGGAATAAATGGCATTAACGAATTTATTTATACTGGTAATAATAATAATAATAATAATAATAATAATAATAATAATGCAAACGCTTTTTATTCGCTAATATGGAAGATACAAGGCCTTTTCACCGTATCTATCTTATGGAGACTGAATGGGAAGTTCAATCTCCGCCAGTAGCCAATTAGAGATAGAGTGGCACATGATTATCACTAATTTTAGGCGGCCAACGATGAAGAGATCGGAAAACAAGTACTGCAATCTCTTAGTGCCTAGTCCTAACAGAATTGTTACTGTCTGAAATAATGCGAGTTCTACGGTTGATTTTCTTGAGTTCACGAGAAGATAAACCCGAGTTTCTGGGAGATAAAAAAAAAACGTTAGTTGTTAATCGATCTCTGGCAGGGGCGCTTGCCCGTGCCAGAGATCGACTAACTCGGGAACCGGTCAAAGAAAGGCTTAGAAGAAGTTCCTCTAGTCGGCGACTAGACTTGAAATCTTCAAGTCTAGACTTGAATTATAAGACTAGTCTATGAGGCCTAGCACAGAACATGCAAGCGCTACATTCGCTGAACTACACAGGCCTGAATTTATTTATTTATTTTTACTTTAATACTAACTGCTCATGAAAATTTTCCATGTGTAGATTTTCTGAGCACGGAAGGACCAAAACAAATCTGAAAGCTAAAATGCTTTTTTATATTTTTTATTAATTTAATTAAAATCAGTTTGAAATTTCATCGCAATATGTTTTTTTGTAACATGCTTTTCTAAATGTAAAATACTTATCACATTATTTTTATCATTATAACGCATGATACAAAATATTTACCTAACAAGTCCTTCAAATGCGGAATGAGACTATTCCACAAGAAACACCTCCGCACCCTCAGTTTGTCTCCTACATCTTTACATCCTGCGTCAAGAATCAGGTATTTTTGAGTTGATACAGTATACTGGGGCCAGTCGTTGAGGTTCGAACCATCTGGCGAAATATTGGGATTTCTGAGAAGAGAAATATAAATAAATAAGTAAGCTCCAAACATTTATTATTATTATTATTATTATTATTATTATTATTATTATTATTATTATTATTATTATTATTATTATTATTATACACAGACATCCATGGAGTCAAGAGACTCAGCGTGGGAGGTCCCACTCTCATTTCCACTGCTAATTGTACCTCGTCTTAACTGAATTCACTGACTCTGCACTCACCACAATCTCGGGCAATACATTCCAATCAACCTCCACTCTCGACGCAAAAAAATCTACTCCTCATCCCCTTGCCGATACCTACCTTAACAGCTTCCACATTCGGACTCTCGCTCCCCCCGCTCTCTCTCCAGATATTCCCTGAAAAATCTCATTCTCCCTAATCTGGTAACTAACCCTTACCAACTTATACGTCTCGATCATATGTCCCGTCTTCCTTCTCTCCACTAGGTTCTGTAATTTGCATTCTCTCAATCTATCCTGATATTCCGCATTTCAGAGACCAGAATCCAAATTCGTCAATCGTCTCTAAACCCTCTCCAACATCTCATCAACCTTTTGTAAACCTAGCGACTAAATCTGTGCACAGTAATCCACATCCAGCATGAATATAATAGACCTGTATAATGAAATCCAAACCTCCCTTCTTTTACAAGTCAGTGTTCTCCTCATCGTTCCCATAAGTTGCTCTGTTGCCCTAGCAATTTTGGTAAATTATCCAGGAAACTTCAAGTCGCTATCCACCACAACCCCCAAATCCTTCTCTCCTCCGTCTCTTCTAAAGTTTCTTCTGCATCCAATATTTGCTGCCCATATTTTAAAACCTTACACTTTGCAACATTAAACTCACATCCCCCCACACGTACCCATTCAGACAGTCTAATTAGGTCCTCTTGCACAGCTGCAACGTCTAATCAGATCCTCTTCCAACTTTTCATAATCTGCAAACAGCTGTATATCACTATTCAAGCCCTTCAATCATGTACATACATATTAAGCAATATGGCCCCAAAAGAGACTTCTGGGACACACAACTAATAACTTTCCTCTTCTGGCATAACCCCTCCCCCCCTATACATATCAAACAGCTAATCTCAAATCCAAGCTCCAATCTACTATTGAAGCCTGTCTGTTCCCTTTTAACTACTAGTTTGTCATTTGGCAATCTATCAAAGGCCTTTGCAAAGTCAAAGTATACTATACATGAATCCCTCTTGTCTAATGTATTCGTCGTCACCTTGTTATAATAAGTAAGCAGATTGCTAAAACACAATCTTACCTTTGAAACACATGCTGTCTATTAAGGAAAATTTAGCTGCTGTCAACCCAGTTCTGAATCCTTGTCCTCACTAGCTTCTCCGACACCTTGACCACGACTCTAATCATTGGATTTTCTTATATTAAGAATTACAACGATTATATCCGGATTATGGGATTCAGATTATGAGGACAGATTGCGAGTATGTGGATTACAGACTCTGGTTAACAGGAGAAAGAGGAGGTGATATGATAGAGGTCTATAAACTTTCGAATGGTTGTTAGAGCATTTCAACTGATGAAATTTTCGTTATATGGAAGGCGGGGAGAGAACACAAGGGCATCTGTGGAAGTTAAGGTTGTTCTCAGTCAAGAAAGGGGTAAGAGATAGGTTTTACTCCCAGAGAGAGAGCAGTGAGTGAGTGGAATAAATTGCCCTTATGGGTAGTGAGTGCGTCTAGTGTGAATAAATTTAAGGGTAGGTATGATAGCTGGGTTGGTTAATTTACAGCCTTCCTCGAGGTGTCCTTGACTCCCTGGAGGTCTTAGATAATAATAATAATAATTTTTTTGTTTAAACATTTTATTATGTCTCAGTATAAATTACATACAATAATAATATTTACAATAAGGTTTATACAGAAATTTTGAATTTAGAATATAATAATAATAATAATAATAATAATTTTTTTTTATAAACGACTTATTTCTTTTTACAATGAAAATGATAAGGTTTACTATCACACAGAGTATCTGCACACACACAATGAAAAACATACTATCTTTTCTGTACAGTACGAAAATTCGATATACAAAATGCAGAGTACATTTTATAAATATGAATATACATTTTTTTAAACTAGCTAAATATGGATTGGCACCAATGTGCACACAATTCACGATACAATGCAGTAATGCAGCATACACACACAGTTCAATAATAATAATTTTTTTTTTTTTTTTTTTTTACATTTTATTATGTCTCAGTATAAGTTACATACAATAATAATATTTACAGTATTTACAATAAGGATTATACAGAATTTTTTTTTTTTTTATGTCTCAGATGAATTGCATACATAGTTGCTGTAGTAATTATATGTATACAGTATTTATAACGCATTACAAGTGTGTATAGCAGATACTTGCAAGTTAGTAATTTTTTTCCTCGAAGCTTAGCAGAGCTTATCTGAGGAAGATAATAGATGACAGAGGGTGGTGGTTTCACGGTTGTGTTCCTATAGTGGTCACAAGCCAAGTGTTGATTTTACTGTTTGTTGGTACGTGTTTGTAAGACTTTGACTGCTATTACAGTTTAACTTTTTTTTTTTTTTTGTGCAAATAGGGTTGGATTTAGACATGGTGTGTTTGTTTCTTTGTGTTCTTGTAGTGGTAGTTTTTTGAGAGGGGGGGTTGGCATGGTTTGTGTGTGTGTGTATGTGTGGTGGGGGAGAGAGAAACATGAATTGCTCTAATTTTCATTCTCGCTATAATATTTATATAGTGCTTGTTTCAGCTCTCTGTATGTTCCTAGGTTTCTGTTGTCGAACGGCAGTTTGTTTATCATATCAGGTACGTAGAAGTTTCGGGTGGCTTTGCCGTGCTGATTGTTGTACTTATATGTTATGTAGTTTGTTGACTGTGGTCCTGTTATTTGATATGTTGTTCTGGTTACTCTATATGTTGGGCTGTAGTAGTGTTTTAACATGACTGTGTAGTTGCGTAAGTGTTTCACCTTAAATATTTTGTGTTTTGTCCATGCTTCCTGCATAAGAGTGGGTTGTTCCCAGAATATCAGTTTTATCATTTTATCTTGCAACCATTGTAGCCTGTTAAGTCTGTAGTCTGTGCAGAATGCGTATGATGTGATTGCATATCTTAAAATGTTTTCACATAATGCTTTATAGATTAGTATTTTTATGTGGGTTGGGGCAATGTCTTTTAATCTGTATAGTTTGCTTGCTATTATCCTAAGCTTGGTATGTAGGTAGTTTGTATGGCTATTCCAACTTTGATCAGCATCGAAGTGAAGTCCGAGATAGCGTGTTGCTTTCACCTGTGTGATGGTTGTGATTTTAGGTTCTGCACTTTGTGTATAGGAGGATGAATGTTTGATAGTGAGATATTTAGTTTCTATGGGCAGGGTTTGGGGGTTTTTGAATATCATTAGCTTTGTTTTTCCAGGGTTTATATATATGCCGTTTTCGGTTAACCAGTTAGTGATTTGATTGATGTCGTGTTGCATATTTTTGTAAGCGATTTTTGCAGTGTTGTGAATGGATACTATGGCAGTGTCGTCTGCATACTGGAAGATTTTACTTTTTAGGGGGAGTTGGCTTATGTCGTGTGTGTATATGTTAAATAGAATGGGAGATAGGACAGCTCCTTGCGGTACTCCACAGGTTACATGTACCTCTTTGCTGTGTGCTGATCCTATACGTGTGATGTGCTTTCTGTTTTTCGTGTATGCTTTAAACCACTGGAGTAGACGACCTCCAATTCCGATATGGGTAAGTTTCGTTAACAAGGTTTTATGTGTTAGTGTGTCAAATGCTTTTGTTAGGTCAATGAATAACACTAATGTTTTTCTGTTTTTATCCACTGCAGCGTTTATTAGATCTGTGAAGTCTTCCAGGAGTGTTGCTGTTCCTTTATTTTTTTGAAAGCCATATTGTGTTTTGGGTACGATTTGAAATTTTTCAACGTATGTGGAGAGTTTCTGATGTACAATGCGCTCCATGATTTGGTTGATTACAGGCAGCGTGGCGATAGGTCTGTAATTACTTATTATGTTTCTTTTTCCCTGTTTGTGTATGGGTGTGATTAATGCAGTCTTCAGTGTTTCAGGTATCTGTCCCGTTTCGAAGATTTTATTTAACAGTTTTTGTATAACTGGAAGTAGGTCGGTTGAGTTTTTCTTGATGTCTTTTGGTCTGATTCCGTCTATCCCCGGTCCTTTGTTAGGATTAATTTGTTGAATTGCCAGTGATAGTTCTTCTTTTGTTACTGTGGGGAAAAACATCGACTGGGTTGCTCGTGGACCTAGTGGAGAATGTTCGTATGTGTGAGGAAAGGTTGTTTCTTGTAGCTTTTGGACAGAGTTCGCGAAGTGCTGATTAAAGTTGTTTGCCAACTGTTTAAGGGATTTGGGGTCGCAGGCAAAACTGTGTTTTATTGTTTCTGTGGCAGTGGTTCTGTGTATATTGTCCAGCATTTCATTAATCAGGTGCCAGGTCTCCTTTATGTCATTCTGTGCTGTTGTTAATTTGTTGCTCTAATAGTTTCTTTTTTCCGTTCGAATCTGGGTTGTTAGGAGATTCCGTTTTCTTTTGTATTCAGCTTTTAAAGCGATATTGTTCGGTGACTTCTTAAGTTGTTTCCATAGGGCGTCTTTTCTTTGTATGTCTGTTAGTATGTTGTCTGTTATCCATGGATACAATGCTATGATACTGTTTTGTAGTCTCAGTGATTTTTATGGGTTCTGGTTCAGTGTGTAACTGCAATGCTGTGAAATAATGGTCTGCTAGTTTGCATGTTATGACGGCTGCTGTGTTGCTGTTTGGAGGGGCCCTTATATTTATATGATCAATGCAGGTTGAGGTTGTTGTGTTTCCGATTATCTCTTCTCGTGTATACGACTGTATGGATGGGGTTATGTTATACGCCGATAATAGGTCTAGGTATTGTTCTGTGTTGTTATTTATGTTCCTAATGTTTATATTAATGTCTCCTATTATTATCAAGTATTTTGAGATGCCTACTTTCGTGGCTGAAAGCCATCTGTTTAGTTCTTCTAGGAATTTTGTGGTGCTTAAGTTGGGTGGTCTGTATATTGCGTTTAATATCAGGGAGTTTTCTTGTTTGATGTTTTTAATTTCGATGCATATATTTTCTGCGTATTCTAATTTATAGTTTATTTCTGTTACTTCTAGTTTATGTTTGGTAAATATTATTATACCACCGCCTCGTTTTGTTTGTCTGCAGTGTTTGTGTTGTTGCAAGTGTGGCATTTGGTAGGAGGATGCCTCTTCGTTTGTCATAGATACTTCAGTCAGTATTAAAATGTCTATTTCGTCTATATCTTTCTTCAGATAAGCTTGCAGGGTCAGCCAGTATTTTTGAATGCTTCTGATGTTGATGTGGAGAATAGATAGTCCTTTTTTGGGGATTGTCAGTTGTTTCCATTCTGATATTGATTTCAGAATGTGGCAATTATCATGTTCCGGGGTGATTACGTCTGCTTGATGGTGTGCATTCATGTTGGTTGGGGTGCTGGTCCTTCTTTACGAGTTGTCAATATTCCTTTCAATGTGACAGCCTGTTGAGGTCATCTATGGATTTTATTTCGATTGGTTTTGAGTCTTGTGTCTTTCTAAGGAATATTTTGCTGTCTCTTGTCCATATAAACTGGTAATTGTTTTCTGTTTTTACTTTCCTTGCTTGGTAGAATATTTTCTGATAGTGTGGAGTAAGGTATTCAGACAAGTATATTGGGCTGTTGTCGTGGTCTCCTTTCAGATCCTTTACTACTGGATTTTTAATCCTGCTAGCTTTTATAAGTGTAGTTTTTGTTAGGCTGTTGGTGAGTCGCACTACGACGGGAGAAGGACGGGTATTATTTTCTCTTTTCCTTTTTTGTGGTAACCGATGCACTGACTGGATGTCTCTTGGTTCAATGGGGGAGCCGATTTTTTGGCTTAGTTGTATTACAGTGTCTCTTAGAGGTTCCGTAGCTATTTCTGGGAGACCATTTATGAGGAGGTCATTTTTGTGCTGCTGTTGGTTTGAGAGCTCGTACTGTTGCTTTAGAGAGTTTAGTTCTTGCCGTAGGTCCGTTGTCTCTTTAATTAAATTATGCTGTCTTTCAGTTAGCTCTTTGACGCAGTTTTTAATTTCTTAATAATAATAATAATAATAATAATAGTAATAATAATAATAATAATAATAATAATAATAATTATTATTATTATTATTATTATTATTATTATTATTATTATTATTATTATTATTATTATTATTATTATTATTATTACCCACTTTATGAAGCAGAACGTTTTTACTCTCCTTCCACTCCTTTGGAATCTGGGCTCATATAAGACTCATGTTAAAAGTGTACAATAAAGCTGTTGCTAACTCCCTGGCACAATCCCCAAAGACACGCCGTGATAGATATATATATATATACCATCAAGTCCCGTGGCCTTTTTTGACATCAAGTTTTCTCAGTGCCACATATCCTTCCTGCTCACTCTCCGTCAGTAGTTCCCCCCTCTTTCCACCGCTCTCAAGTTCTGCATGACGATACTTTCAAAAGGATGTAATACTTCAATAAACTGCTCATCTGATACTTCTACTATATTCACATCAGTGTTTATCTTTATCATTCTCTCATAATTATTGATCAATATCATCCTTCCATCAACATTCGTCGTTCTACTGACCGCATATCGAAAAAAAACTCCTCACGATTTCATTTAGCGCCATTTGCTAACTGCTGCTCGTATAGCATTTTCGCTATCCTTATTCATTGAGATATCTTCCTTGATTACACTCTGTACTCCTCATGTAACCGATTATCTCCATTCATCTTATGCAGCCTCCAAAATGCCCTTTCTTCCAGATTGCACGCTTCACTTCTTTAGTTATCCATTTTACACGTATTTAATCTCCTGACCTTTGGAATACACGCAGTCATTGCTTCGCGGCCACATACTTCCTGAGCAGAGATCAAGCAGCATTGAAGTTCGTCCCATGCGATTACTCATTCCGTGATATTGTGTACGCAATCTTCTGAGCTTGTCATAATCATCTGCATTATAGTTCTGCCTATAACACGTTGTTCTCACAAAATCAAAGTGATCATATTCACGTTCATCAAGTGGAGGAAGATGCGACACTTCATTTACAATTATATCTTCTGTCGAGGTAATCAAATACGAGATCGTCGATCCACTTGTGGCCTCTGTTATGTACTGCTTAAGGTATTTAACCCTTAAAAACTCAAATTCATTCTCTTTGGTTCCTGATGCTGTCTGTTCATTCATTGCAGTCTGTATTATCATAATTGAAGTCACCCATAATGATCATACTTTTCTTATTAGCCAGACCCATTTGCCAAAAATTTCCTTTTCACTGCCTTCCACATTACCAGGTCTAGCAACTTCCTGCTAAAAATTTCCTCCTTTTCACCTCCACTTCTCACCATACGGCTTCAAAAAGCACTGTCAGTATTTGTCCTTTGCACTCACTGCAGTGTTGTTTGTCTCTAAATGGACAAACACCTCTTCTGCCATCCCATCAACAATAACACTCCTTACATTTGGCTTTGTCTGTCTTCGCCATTGAACATGATTGAACAAGGAACATGATTGTTCCTTGTTTAATCATGTCTCGCTTATACCAACATTTTTTCGACTAACGAACTCTATCTATTCTACAATTCATTCCCCTTGTTTCGTATACTTCTTGCATTTGTAAACATACACATGAGCTCATTTCTGTTTCTGTAACAACTCTCACTAATTCAATTTCCCACTAATTCACATGATACTTCGAACCTCCTGTCTATCATCACTGATGTTATAACCCCTCCCGAGATCTAAACGTCTTCCCACATCCTCGACTGTTTCAATCTTCCTTGCGTATTCACATATATACTCCTGAAACCATCATCTACACTTGTCATGCAGTTTTCCTCTGTCCACCCTGTGTACCTTTCCTTTTCTCTTCAATGGCACGACTCACATCTCCATTCAAAATCTTTCCTACCTCACTATCCTGCTCTTCCACATTACCTTTTGCTTCCCCAACGCATTAGTAGGACAGAGAAATTTAAATTTAGCATTAATTTGTAAAGAAGACATCCATTGAAGTTAATATTGACATTTGGATCTTTTGAAAGACATGGATACAAACATTACCTTTGTAAATTGAACTATGTTTTGGTCGGATTTCACTGTTGGTTATTGCAATGATCCTATGTTATCCTTTCACCCCAGGTGTACAATGATCCCTTTTGTAACACGAATACATATCGTTTTGGAATATGCAGACATCCGTGACATACACCTGACCTTGAAGCATACTATCAGGAAAAATAACGCGAACAATATGGTTGAAACACACACTAAATTCGGACGATAGCAAAGAAAACGATGGGTCACTAAAGGGTTTATTGTTTTTTAAATTAGAAATATATTTGGTGAAGAGCTGTCTGTGAAAAGTAATAGAAATATATCGCAAGAGTCAGTAATTTTTATTACACCATAGGAAAACCTACTTACCCTGTTCTTGCAAAATTAGTCCAATATCTCATTATCCTCTTGCTCAATACTTTTTCTTCTCGAACAAATCTATATTCAGGATTTAAAGGTAGACCAAACACATAAGCTATTTCATACATATGTGGGGATCCGAACCATCTTGGGTAGACATTCAACCTAGCATGATGAGTGAATAGATATTGGTAAACTGGATTGTTCGCTTGTGCATAGCGTAGTGCATGAAAAACAGAAGGACAAGTAAATTGGCCATCTGCAAGCAGTCTTTCGAGTCCACCAATGTTCAGAGTCGAATTATTGATATCTTGCAATGGCGTGTACTCGTATAGAAAAACGTCTTGAATAACTTCATTGTCTGAGGGAATTAGTTGACGAGCAACTTGCATGAATTCTTTGTGAGAAATTTCAATATTATTAATTAAGGGGAAAATATCTGGAAACCCTAAATTTAAAAATGCAGTTCCTTCGTTCAAATTGGTTCCAATTAAAATACTAGTATTTTTGAAATTTCTTCTTGATAACGATTGGGCAGCTGTTTCTGTAATAAGGTTGCCATCGAGTACTGGACCGAAGTTGAATTTAAAAACGACTTCAATTGGTGGTTGCATTTCACCTATTTGTTTGGCATCTCTTTGCCTCAGACACTTCAAAACAGAATTTATATTTTGAGGACTGTGAGGACAGTTAAGCATGTGAGCTAACGTCAATCCCTCACTTATTGTTTCATTTTTATCTCTTAAACCCCATGGGGCATTTGCAGAACCACTCTCAAGGATTGCTCTATCGAAGAGATTCCAGCTTTCTCGTATTATAAGATGATAAGATGCACTGGCTGCTCCAGCACTTTCCCCAAACAAAGTTATTTTCTGTGGATCACCACCAAAGAACTGGATGTTATCTTTAATCCACTGAAGTGCTAGTTGCTGATCAAGAAATGCCATGTTACCTGGAGCGTCAGCTGTTCCGAAATACAGAAAGCCTAGGACACCAACTCTGTAATTTATTTGTACAACTATGACCTCCTCTTCCGATACTAGAATACGAGGATCATATAAAGGCAGTGCTGAATACCCGATTGTAAAACCACCTCCATGTATCCAAACCATAACATTTGCGTTTTGTGGTCTGGGACGAGGTATAAACACACTTAATTGCAAGCAATCTTCGCTGGTTTGTCTGTTCAATTGTAGGACCTTGAATGCTTCGAATACATTTGACTTAGTTTGTATACATGCGTTGGGCAGTTCTGTGGCATTAAAGACTGTGGTCCAAGGTTCTGCTGGTTCTGGTGCACGAAATCGACGTTCACCAATTGGTGGAATTGCGTAAGGAATTCCAAGAAACGTATCCACAAATTTTCCCGTTGGAGTTGAAATTGTTTTCCCTCTTACTGGTCCTTTGTTTGTCTGAATGAGCATATCATCTGCTTGTACTGATGACACTAAAATACAGACGAAAAGGCAGAAGAATAAATGTGACATTTTCATTCTTCGAAGTCTCTCGGTTTTCGAATTCGCAGTAGCCATCCTTATCTTTGCAGTGTCCTTGTGTCTGCGTGCTTGCTATAAGAAAAATAAGCTGTTTTGAGTTTCTCTTTTTCCAAAAAAATTCATATTCTTGCTCAATGTAAATGAAATTATGAATCATCACTGAATTTATAAACAAATAGGTTGTTAACTATTTACATATGCCTGTTATTCCTATTAACTATTCTATTAATAGTTAGAATAGTTATTAGAGAAAATAATATATTTAATAATAGTTAAGGAGAAATGACACAATATTTAAGAATATTTATTATTCTAACCATTCACTATTTTTCTGTTCTGCGCATTCAGCCATCCATCCAGCTGTGATCTATTTTTTCATTTGAACTAATTCAGAAGGTGACATGTTTTAGTTATTGAATAAAAGTGTATTTTGAAAATCACTGCACCCTTTTCCTGCTTACAAAAGATACGTCATACGTTGTTATCGTTTAGATAGCTAGTTTAAGATGATAGGTGCACTTTCGAGTAATTATATTAAAGAAAATGATAATAATATTACACAAATCCTATCATCGTCATGTAAATCAGCATAAGTTAAATTGCCATCTGCAATTTCAATACTAGCCATTACCTTTTCCTCCAATACTAGTATTTTATAACACTGAGAAATTTAAAATTTCATATTTAGTCTTCTTTAGTGGGAAAAAAAATAAAATAAAATAAATAAATAAAAAATATATATATACATATATATATACATGCTGAATAGCGTACCCTCTTCCACCAATGAGCTGTGGATTCGAAACGCGCAATGGGCATGGATGTTTGCAACTGTTTTTAGGTGTGAGATGAATTTCATCGTCAGATGTGAGACAACAGCACTGCTTATTAGAGGCCTGAAGTGGCTCGAGTGCTTACCATGTTTGGTCATGAAATTTGAGCAGGATTTCCCAACCAGGTTAAATTGAATAAAAATTGAAACGAAACGGAAATTAGGAAACTCATCAAATCAATAAATATATTGCTTTCATTGTATAAGAATAAAAATATTATGAAAATCTAATTAAAATCTAAATAAACAATACATACATACATACATAAAAAAGACTATATTGTCTTGTCTTTTGCTATTATTTACTTTCGTATTTCTGTTAAATGCAATACGATTAGTCTTCCCCCCCCCCCCCCACCCCCCCCCCCCCCCACCCCCCCCCCCCCCCACCCCCCCCCCCCCCCACCCCCCCCCCCCCCCACCCCCCCCCCCCCCCACCCCCCCCCCCCCCCACCCCCCCCCCCCCCCACCCCCCCCCCCCCCCACCCCCCCCCCCCCCCACCCCCCCCCCCCCCCACCCCCCCCCCCCCCCACCCCCCCCCCCCCCCACCCCCCCCCCCCCCCACCCCCCCCCCCCCCCACCCCCCCCCCCCCCCACCCCCCCCCCCCCCCACCCCCCCCCCCCCCCACCCCCCCCCCCCCCCACCCCCCCCCCCCCCCACCCCCCCCCCCCCCCACCCCCCCCCCCCCCCACCCCCCCCCCCCCCCACCCCCCCCCCCCCCCACCCCCCCCCCCCCCCACCCCCCCCCCCCCCCACCCCCCCCCCCCCCCACCCCCCCCCCCCCCCACCCCCCCCCCCCCCCACCCCCCCCCCCCCCCACCCCCCCCCCCCCCCACCCCATCTGATTAATAGTTTAAAATATGAAAAATATATGTAAATAAATTTCAAAAATTTCAATCAAATCAGTTGAGTCAAGTGGTGGATGAACGAATCGAATACTTGCATTTGATTCTCCCACCACTAGTTGAGTCATATCCCCCTAATGAAATGAACTGTAGTGAGGTGGAGCGCTGCTGTGCAGCGTACGAATGGGCGTAATCATTCATAGATCAGCAGTGTTATGCACTGCAATCATTTTGTGATGCCTTATGGACTTTTCATATAAAAATAATAAAGTGGGCATCGTATAAATTTATAATATTACTATTATGTGTACCCCAAATTAAATCATGGATTGTTAGTTGAGAGAAGGTTTTTTTAAAAAAACGTGTTGCAAGCGACAAAGAGACTGGTAAATCGGATGCTGACGAAAATACAGATCAGGACACTGGCATTACTTGCGTAGCAGATGAATCGAGAAAAAGGGAAGTGTTTTTTTGTCAATACTGAAACATCGCTAAGTCATTTAAAACGTAAATACGACTCAAGTTATTTATTATTCGGATTCACGACCAAAGGAAATCTCAAGGCGGTGCGTTATGTATATTAGGCAATAAGATTTTATCAACTAGTTCGTTAGGACTAGCTAAATTGCGCAGATATTTCGAAACGAACCTAGTAGTATGGGAGCCTATTTAAACCAGATCAAGATCAAGATAAGATAAGGAATCGTGACGTGTTGGTTGACGTCATTGTGGGCGTGGCTTCATGGGTTTGGAATGTTAGGAATTTCCCAGTGGGCATATGTGTCAATGGCTTCAGCTGGTGTGTTTTGGTTCGCGTATGGAATTATGGGTGATGGTATAGATAAGGAATCGTGTCGTGACCAGATGAAGATCAAGATAAGATAAGGAATGGTGACGTGAATGTTTGTTGTTATGAGATGTAGATAAGTGACGTCATTTGTTAGTTGTTAATAAGTGACGTTATTGTTTTGAATGGAAAGGAGATATATTAGTGATTAAGTAATCGTGTCGTGATTGGTGGGAGACTTCTGACAAGATCAAGATAAAGATAAGATAAGGAATCGTGACGTGAATGTTTGTTGTTATTGAGTTTGGAATGATAATTTAATTTAATTATATGCTATGTCACTCAAACATACAGTTTTTTTTTAACTCACGATGGCGACAGTCTTTCGAGGTTTTGTGAATAATTTAATTATATGCTCTGTCACTCAAACATGCAGTTTTTTTTATTTCTATAGATGGTTGTACTAATTTTCCAATACATTTTGGGGTATTTCTTTACTGTTAAACGGTGGGAATTCTTAGAGTATGTCGTTATGACGGGTGTGATTAGGTTTTCTGAATAATTTAATTATAATGGTGTCCTTAATCACACACACACACGCATTAGACATGAAAAGTCGCTAATGTGTTATTTTGATACTCTAATATATACCCTATGATTATTCTTATGGAAAAAAAAACTATTCAGTATTAGAATTACGCTTACCAAAAGCATATGAGCAGTTGTTATGTTTAAGTTAAAAAAGTACTTACAGCTTTCCAGATGATGCTTCTAATTACGAATATTCAAAAATAGTTGAATTTTATATCCACAACACAAACACAAAAACCACAAAGAATGAAATTTCTGTAAATACTGTAACCTGAACAAGTTAAGTACTTCGTCCTTTAGATTACAGACCATAGATGGTGTGGTTTCGACATTTGCAATATCCCCCAGCGAGCGGTTTTCTTCAAAGGGGTCTTTCATGAAGATGACGTGAGTCACATCCGGAAATTGTGGTATTGTTCAAAAGGTAGCATTTCCTCAAGTTTGGATATTCCTCAAATACTTACATATGACTAAGGGATTAATATTCACATATTTGGATGATACACATTCTAAATTATTCATTCTTCATTACCGTTGGCATTTATTGGTGTAGTAAATTAATGCTTACATTTAATTTTAATTTAGATTACTATCCATTGGTTCTGTATTAATTCTTTCCCACTGTTGCCCAAACTTGGTGGGAAAGTCTATGCGCCGTTTTGTTTAGGGTAAGTGTTATTTCCGGTTTCGAATTCCGATTGCTGTTAGAGTATGGAATTCTGACAAGTGAAATTATTATTATTATTTTTTTTAAAAAATTGATTGGTTATTTTCTGTATTTTACTTTTAAAGGTCATATTCTAACAGAATAACTGAGCGAAATTTAATTCTGAATATTCCAAATATTTTACCTTCGATTCCTTGTGCTTTTAACCTATTTCTGTAAGTGGAATTTATTTATTTTATTTATTTTTTATTTAGCATTAGTAAATTTTAAGTAACTGATATGAGACAAACAAGGTTTTGAACTCTCCGCAGCGTTTTTATACAGCAATATTTTTAAGAGTATTTGTAACGTGTTGTTGGTTTTAAATATCTAATTGCTCTGTAAAATAACCAAACTCTAACAGTATTGTGACTTTTCAGGTGAAATCTTCACCACTAAAATTCTAGATATTGATCAAGATTTGTCAGTTTCTTGAAATATTTGAGGGCTTGCATGAACAAATAAGACTTTTAATGCTCTGTAAAATAACCAAACTCTAACAGTATTGTGACTTTTCAGGTGAAATCTTCACCACTAAAATTCTAGATATTGATCAAGATTTGTCAGTTTCTTGAAATATTTGAGGGCTTGCATGAACAAATAAGACTTTTAATTCAATGAATCAAAAAAAAAATTCTCTGGTTACTTTGTGGCATGAAATTTCACAAGGGAAAAAAAAAGAAAAGAAAAATGTTATCCTCCTTCTTAAAGTTGTATATAACACATCAATGACACCAAAGTATTCATTTAAATTTACACATTTTATTTGAATAAAATATTATTTACAAATAGTATTTACTGAATCTAACAATACAGAAAATAAATAAATTGAAAAATACATCAAAGGTTCTTCCATGGTTGTGGAATTGCCATCATATGGTTTTTGACAATGTGGCTCTCATCTGAAAGTTAATTTTTCGTTTGGCGTTAGTTGGGAATTTATTACTGTAGTAAAATTAAGGGTTGTGTATATATTTCTTTGAATCCAATACGTATACTTCAGAGAATTATTAAAAACACAGAATCTTTCGTTATGTTTCCAAAAGCATTTAAAAGTACACGTTATGTTTTCACGTTTTGGGCATCCAATTTCATTTAAATCAAGAACAGGCCTCCCTATTAACTTTGTTAATGTTTTTGATTTTTCTCTTCCTTTGGCAAGTAATATATAATATTTGTATGTTGATTCTATCATCCAATCTCTTCAGCTGATGGTTATATTTTATTAACCAAGAATTCTGTTTTTTAACTCGTTCAGGTAATTCTTTGCAACTACAAGGTGATTTTGTCAATGCATATCTTACACTAATTCCATCAGAAATACAAATTTCTTTAGGAAATAAATTTGAACTCTTATTCAAAAGAAATTGGCAGTCAATTATCCCAATGATAACTGAAAATTCGTATTTTTCACCCACTGTCGATTTTTCATAATTGTTTTCCTTCATTCTTCTATTTCTTCGATTACTTCATATGACACCACAAATAAATAGTTTATTATTATTTCACTGATTATTAGCTCTGATCGTATACTTTAGGCAACTTTTGTTTACAAAATTCTGAACAATTAGAACTTTTCACAAAGAAACTTTCAAAGAATTTGTGGTTCACCCATTATTTTTACATTACCAAACACAAATCACAAAACAGCAGCTGCAGTGGATGAACGAATACCTTAAGTCCAAAGTCCCTCGACTGTATGGTATTTTCTTATAGTACTGTTTACACTTACCATGCCCTACCCTGACCGTTCCTTCAAAAATGAACCTTTTGTGCAGATGACTCAACGACATGTTTTCACATGGTGTTGGATATACTGTTGGTGTGTTTTTATCTTACTTTGTGTAGGAAAAGGTAAAATTTGTATAAGTGTTATCTGTAGAGTACAAACATTTTCTCTATGCCAAACTTTAAAGAAGAGTTAAAGTCACGTTTTGTTGGGTTAATTAGATGCTTATCTCTCTCTCGCTCTTTCTCTCTCTGTAAAATAACCAAATTCTAACAGTTCGGATTTTCGATTATGTGAACGATTTTGTTTTCAGATCACTCAAATAATATCAATAGATAGCATTAGGCAATTTCTAAAATAATCAATACATGGATATTCATTTTCGACACTTTATTTCCTGTCCTGGCATTAATTTCACACTTGTGATTTTTTAAAAATAATTAAACAGAATTGCATTAAGATATAAAGTTGTGGATTTAAATATCAAGTTCTAATCAGAATAATTGATTAAAAAATTCACTGTGGAAAAACACAACAACAAAAGCACACATCTTTGTTCATTTAAGTTTACAAATGCACATTTTATTTTGCTGAAATACTATTTACAAGTATATTCACTGAGAAAAACTCGAAACATGTAATTACCTAAAAATATTTCACAATTTTTAGTTTAGACTCTTAATATTTTCCAAAGAGTACAATGAATAAAATTTTTGTTACTCACTGTTTCTTGGTTACATTACATCAAAATAGCTGGTCACGCAAAAGAATTTTTAAATCAGATACCATGGTAACCACACATCCATACGTTTGATATTGTGTCAGTCTGGAAATGACATCATGCCTCACTAAACATTCTGTGTATTCTTTTGTCAGCAAATATACAAAAACAGTTTTTATAAAATGTTCGTAATGTCCCAAAATAAAGAATCTTTATTGAATTGGATAAAATCTTGAAAGTCTAATTTTACCATTGATGAATTTAAATGATTAGCGATAATTTTTCCCATTATACAAACAGATGGTAATTCGGTTTCCAAAAATAGTAAATGATTATCAATGTCGTACATTTTTGGTGAAAATCTCTCAGCTTCTTCACAACTAATAGAAAAATCCTTACTTCCATCAGCTCCTGTATCATCCAGTATTAGTTCCCCATCTTGGCATTTCAGAATATAACACTCACCGAGGTCCATTTCGTAGTCAACTCTTCTTTGCAAGTAGCTGAGGATATCAGACCACTTCCTGCATAATTTTTCCCAAGTGGTCCTGGATAAATACATCACAATGCATGTGTCTTCTAAAATAATAATCGGTTTCCATCCTTTTAGAGCTAGGTGAAGAGTTTTGTCTCGTGCTATTTTCCTGAAGAAAGAAAATTTCAATGACTTTTTTGGCTCACCCATTATTTTACTTTACTTTCCTGGATACCAATAACCACAACACAATATGATAACTTCACAGGATGAATGAATTGTCGTAACTGCAAAGCCACTTGACTCGTTTATTTTTCCTTATAGTACTGTTTACCTGACCCTTAACCCTGGCCGTTCCTTCCAAATTTAAACTTTTTGTGCAGATGATTCATGGACATGTTTCTACATGCTGTTAGATAAAACATGACGACAATGAAGGATGTGTGTCACCTGTGAAAATTCCAAGATATCTTATCTCAAAAACATCCCCCACAATTCCATAGCCAAACAAAACATAACAACAATGTCGTTATGTGTTTGGATATTTCTGGGGAACACATATCGATCATTATCGTCATGTAATAATTCTCTGAAGTATACGTATTGGATTCAAAGAAATAAATACACAACCCTTAATTTTACTACAGTAATAAATTCCCAACGAACGCCAAACGAAAAATTAACTTTCAGATGAGAGCCACATTGTCAAAAACCATATGATGGCAATTCCACAAGTCTGGGAAGAACCTTTGATGTATTTTTCAGTTTATTTATTTATTCTCTGTATTGTTAGATTCAGTTAATACAATTTGTAAAAAATATTTTATTCAAATAAAATGTGTAAATTTAAATGAATACTTGGGTGTCATTGATTTGTTATATACAACTTTAAGAAGGAGGATAACATTTTTCTTTTCTTTTTTTTTCCCTTGTGAAATTTCATGCCACAAAGTAACCAGAGAATTTTTTTTGATTCATTGAATTAAAAGTCTTATTTGTTCATGCAAGCCCTCAAATATTTCAAGAAACTGACAAATCTTGATCAATATCTAGAATTTTAGTGGTGAAGATTTCACCTGAAAAGTCACAATACTGTTAGAGTTTAGTTATTTTACAGAGCCATTAGATATTTAAAACCAACGACATGTTACAAAAACTCTAAAAAAGATTGCTGTAGAAAAACGCTGCAGAGAGTTCAAAATCTTGTTTGTCTGATATCAGTTACTTAAAATTTACTAATGCTAAATAAAAAATAAATAAAATAAATAAATTCCTTACAGAAATAGGTTAAAAGCACAAGGAATTGAAGGTAAAATATTTGGAATATTCAGAATTAAATTTTGCTCAGTTATTCTGTTAGAATATGACCTTTAAAAGTAAAATACAGAAAATAACCAATCAATTTTTTAAAAAAAAATAATAATAATAATTTCACTTGTCAGAATTCCATACTCTAACAGCAATCGGAATTCGAAACCGAAAATAACACTTACCCTAAACAAAATGGCGCATAGACTTTCCCACCAAGTTTGGGCAACAGTGGGAAAGAATTAATACAGAGAACCAATGGATAGTAATCTAAATTAAAATTAAATGTAAGCATTAATTTACTACACCAATAAATGCCAACGGTAAAGAAGAATGAATAATTTAGGATGTGTGTCATCCAAATATGTGAATATTAATCCCTTAGTCATATGTAAGTATTTGAGGAATATCCAAACTTGAAGAAATGTTACCTTTTGAACAATACCACAATTTACGGATATGACTCATGTCATCTTCATGAAAGACCCCTTTGAAGAAAGCCGCTCGCTGGGGGATATTGCAAATCACGAAACCACAACATCTACGGTCTGTAATCTAAAGGACGAAGTACTTAACTAGTTCGGGTTACAGTATTTACAGAAATTTCATTCTTTGTGGTTTTTGTGTTAGTGTTGTGGATATAAAATTCAACTATTTTGGAATATTCGTATTTAGAAGAGTCATCTGGAAAGCTGTAAGTACTTTTTTAAGTACTTACAGCTCTCCAGATTGGTAAGTGTAATTCTAATACTGAATAGTTTTTTTTTTCATAAGAATAATCATAGGATATATATTAAAGTATCAACATGGATACATTAGCGACTTTTCATGTCTAATGTGTGTGTGATTAAGGACACTATTATAATTAAATTATTCAGAAAACCTAATCACACCCGTCATCACGATATACTCTAAGAATTTCCACCCTTTAACAGTAAAGAAATACACCAAAATGTGTTTTAAAATTAGAACAAACATCTATAGAAGAAAAAAACTGTATGTTTGAGTTACATAGCATTTAATTAAATTATTCAGAAAACCTCGAAAGACTGTCGCCATCATGAGTTTAAAAAAAAAAAAAAACATATGTTTGAGTGACACCAGTATATAATTAATTATTCAGAAAATCTAATCACACCTGCCATAATGACATACTCTAAGAATTTCCACCCATTAACAGTAAAGAAATACCCCAAAATGTATTGGAAAATTAGTACAGCCATCTATAGAAGAAAAAAAAAACTGTATGCTTGAGGGACATAGCATATAATTAAATTAAATTATCATTCCAAACTCAATAACAACAAACATTCACGTCACGATTCCTAATCTTATCTTGTCAGAAGTGTCCCACCAATCACGACACGATTACTTATACACTAATATATCTCCCTTTCCATTCAAAACAATAACATCACTTATTAACAACTAACAAATGACGTCACTTATCTACATCTCATAACAACAAACATTCACGTCACCATTCCTTATCTTATCTTGATCTTCATCTTGTCAGAAGTGTCCACCAATCACGACAAGATTCCTTAACCACTAAAATCATCCTTCCCATTCAAAACAATAACATCACTTATTAACAACTAACAAATGACGTCACTTATCTACATCTCATAACAACAAACATTCATGTCACCATTCCTTATCTTATCTTGAACTTCATCTGGTTCAAAGTGTCCCACCAATCACGACACGATTCCTTATCTATAGCATCACCCATAATTCCATACGCGAACCAAAACACACCAACTGAAGCCAATGACACATATGCCCACAGAGAAATTCCTAACATTCCAAACCCATGATGCCACGCCCACAAAGACGTCAACCAACACGTCACGATTCCTTATCTTATCTTGATCTTGATCTGGTTTAAAGAGGCTCCCATACTACTGAACCCTTCAGAATATGAAAATAAAGATGACAATTTTTTTGAAAGCAAACTTGAGTCTCTTGACAAAATGACACTATTTATGTCGAAAATATTGTCGGATAACGAAAGTGCAACAATGGCTTCCTACAAAGTAATTTGCCGTACAGCGCTCGCAGGTGAAGTGTATACAATTTCTGAAACAGTCGTAAATCCACCCCAAAAGACGTTGTTCAGTGTATATTCGATGAGAAATCCTGTCAACGAATTGATAAAATTTCTTTCTCAGATAATACAGTTTCACGCAGAATTCATGATATGGCTGAGGATATTGAGCAGGAACTTATTTTGTGACTTCAGTCACGTGATGAGTTCCCTTTGCAATTAGATGAGACAATGGATGTTGTTGCAAAATTTTCAATTTTATTAGTTTTCGTTCGTTATTACTACAATAATTCTATTGAAGAAGACATGTTACTCTGTGAAAATTTTGCAAACCAATACAACAGGAGAAATAATATTTAAGTGTATCGATGATTTTATGAAGACTCGTGGAATAAGTTAGGAGAAATGTGTCGGTGTATATAGCGATGAAACGAAGTCAATGATAGGACTTGTGAAAGGGGCAGTAACGAATTAGAAATGTTGCTAAAACCTCTACGAATAGTCACTGTGACCCTCATAGACATGTACGGGTTACTCGAAACATCCCTTCATCTTTAAAATGTATTTCATTTGAAGCAGTGAAAATTATTAACTTTGTGAAAACACGACCATTAAAAACAAGATTATTCAAAAATTTCATCTGAAGATATGGGCAGACAACACACATCTTTGCTGGTATATCTAGAATTAGATGGCTACCACGTGGGCAGAGTTCTTGTCAGATTGTTTGAATTACGAGAAGAGCTAGCCACAGTAGTCTTGCGCAACGACAAATTTCTATTAGCAGATCGCTTTAGAAACGTTTCAGGCTCGAGTCAAATTGCTTATCTGGATATATTCATAAAAGGGAAAGATGTTTCTCTCTTCCTTCAGGAAAAAAAATACATATATAAATATTTCAACACAAAATATACATTACAATCATTATTACGAAACTTACAATAGTGGACCATGGATGTTGAAAAAAAAAAAAAGATTCATTTTCAACTTGAAATGACTTTTTACAGGAATCGAACTGTGAAAATAAGTTGGGAACCTCTACTGTGCATTATAAAAAAAATATTACAAATGTTAGATTATTTCATAGAAAACTTTAAGAATATACGTTCTACATTAATATTTAAATATAACTTTCAACGATGTATGCAAAGAGAGAAAAAATAATGAAAAATATGAAGTAGAATTTCCCTAAATGATGAACCCAATAAAGCAGCGAATTGATGGCTGTGTTTCACCATAATATTTTTCAAATATATTTATTTTCTAACACACCATTAGTGGGGGTCAGGCATTTAAGTGCAATATTATATTGTTACAATAAATTCAACCTAAAATTCAAGCGAGAAAAATGGCGATGGAGGAGGCGCAAATTTGCATTCGCTTACGGCCAGCTTGTCGGAGTTGTATGCCTACTCACTCAGCCAACGAACGCGTCGAATGAGTGCCTTACGGTCTGTGATTGATCCACATGACCCTCACTCAGTTCCAGACTCCGTTCTCCTCCATGTGTTATGCACTTCGCTTTTATTCGTCACTCATCTTACGCGCGGAAAAGTCTCGCTGTGCTGATTTATGCACTGAATTTATTTTATGAAATATGCAAAATATATATTTTGCCCCAACAAGTCAACAAAATGTCCAAGAAAAGATAGTGGAGTGAGGATTACGTTCCATTTGGATTCGCATGTTATGTTGACCGCCATGGTCTAAAAACTAAAAAACCACAATGCATTTTAAGTGCGAAAAGTTCTCTGTAGTGATGTGGCCGCGAAACTCAAAGAACATTTCGAAAAAAGTGCAAACAAGAAATTGTGGAGACACTCTGGAAACGCTGCAGCAAGAGAATGCTTGATTCAATTCATCTCCACCCCGACCAAGTTCTATCTTGGATCTAGCATGCAGCCACTCCTTGAGGCCTTCTACAAAGTGACATATTAAATCGCGAAAAACAAGAAACCTCACACAATAGGCGTGTCTCAGATCAAGCCTTCTGCAACTGGAATGGCCAAAGTTGTTCTTGGAAAGGAAGAAAAGAAAGAGATTTCTAAAGTGTCTCTGTCAAGCAATGTCAAAACAGTTCAAGATTTTAATTCTCGTCTCAAATGGTCTAATAAATACCGTCCCCCCCCCCCTTTTTTAAGCGTAGGACGTTATTAAATTATTCAATTCATTTAGCTTTGGAATAAAAAACCCCTTAAATTATATATGATGGAAGATCTGTGAAGTTGTTCTTTACTGGGTGTAAGAAGAGTTCAGAGCAGGTTTTATGAATACATAAAAGAAAATGCAGAACGAGTTGGACCATTTTTGTGTTGCGTGTGAAAATCCTTTGCAGTGAAAACAAAATGTAATTATTTTTTGATCGCCAGTACTGTGACGGACAACCTGAGTAAATCACACAACATTCTCATCCTTTTCGTCAATTGGAATGTCCATCATCCGCCATTATCACTCCCCTTTTGAACTTAGGAAGCCAACTGAATGTTTCAGTTCTGCTTATCGTTCATTATTCACTTAAACCATGCTTCCGGCCAGAACGTATATATACGTCCAAGTTTCCATGGATGCGAAGTGCATATTAAAATTATAATACCATTGATATTACACTGAAATATATGATGGATACGAAGCGTATGAGAATGCGTATTTGATCCATAATGGCAGGTAAGGTAGTTAACAGACAAAAGAACTTTTGAGTATATAGAAGATTAATTAACAATTTGTATTCTGCTTATCTTTCTACTCTCCACAACCAATAAAACATTGAGAAGATGAGTATATAAATTGTTCGTATCGAAATAGAACTTAATGTAGTTATGCTGTTATTTGAAATTAGCGAATCTCTGATGGAAGAAATTAATAAAAGAAACAATAAGGTCCATTCGGATCGACACTCACTAAAAACCGATTTCATTGTGCCATCAGTATATAATGTGTTATGCTCTGATCAATCGTGTTGAGTTGCACGATTAAAGATCGAATTTAAATTTAACAATCTTATTTATTTATTTATTGCTTGAATAAGAATATTACGACAGTTAAACAATACTTGATTGATTAGAAGGGTAACACCCAAACTTTTCTGGAATGGGTGGGCTTCGATTTCAACGAAAAGTGACCGAGTATTATGCCAACTACATCGCATTAAGAATTACGAACGAGAAAGACATAGCCGAGGAAAAGTGTGAATAAAACATAGAGAAATATAGAACAAGTTACAAAAACCTGAGAATCATTAAAGATTACTTTTATTGCATTAAAGTTTTTTTTCAAAATTTTAGTTGAGTTGTATGGTGGAATTTTAAAGGTCACCACCCCTCAAATGTAGCGGATTTCTTAAAATCCTTTTGATGTTTTTTTTTTTCCTTTCTTTCTTGGATATCAAAGTAAAATTGTAGATGAGAGTTAAATACAGCATTCATTAAGCACGTGAAATGACATCATTTGAAGAAAGCAGCTTACCATCATCACTTCTCTTAAAATTTTCAAGTCCAAGGTGAGGACGTTCTTTTTACAGAAGTTTTATTTTCGATGCTCTGCGTCTAGCAGCTGCCTTTTGCACGAGTAGAAGATGTGTAATGTCGGGAAGCACTTCGTATATAGCAGCGTTTCCCAGATTTTTCTTACGACGGAACACTTCACAAATCCCGAAATTTTCACGGAACATCTTGGTTATTTTGTAATGTATTAATAATTAATTATAGCCTAATCATAAAGAGCATTAGTACACTTATGTATGCGGTGTGACATGTTGACAAATATAAAATTGCATTTAAATCAGTTATCAATCACTGGAGTAATGAAATCTTGTAGCATATTTTAGTTTCCTCAGGCCAACATCATTAAATTAATTTGTGCTGATTTTCATTGACATATCCCATTCTGATCACCAAAATTAATAATATTATTATAAGTACTTACGAGTGAATGCAGACTTTTTCTCCTGTGTGTTGGTAGTTTTCCCCTCCTTTTGTACATCCTGGAGATCGCTTTGTAGGCTGGAGGTGGATGAATCACTTTCTGTTGCGTCACAAACACCTTCAATAAGAGATTTCTTAACACCGAAGTCCCTTGTCTCTTATTCATATTAAAATTTAAATCTGTAGGCCTATTACTTTTAAAAAATCACGGCACTATGGTTTCGAAACAAGTACTTTCACTCTACAATACGAACTTGCGAAGAAAGTATTCAGTATTACTAGATTTGAGAACCGGATACAGACTACCTTGATCTTCGATTTCAGTGAAAAAAATATTCTTTACACTTCCTTGTTGATTGGTCACTAATATTTTGCAACCCAGATATTATTTCATTCACTTTTGAGAACAGAGGATGCGCCTCTCATTGTTGTAATCGGCTTGCAGGCAATTTTTATGACCAGTCATAAATAGAGGTATTCATTTTCGCGAATTACTTCTATGTTTAAAAATACATGGCTTGGTCACTGACATCACGGGATACTTATTCACTTTCCGTGGAACACAATTTGGGAAACCCTGGTATATAGAGAAGAAACAGAAAAGGCAAGTCCTGGTCAACCCCCCCCACCACCACCACCACCACCTAACTGGATGTTCGTGTCATTTTCCTCTTCTTCCTTTTTTGGTCACAGTTGGAATATTTATGGCTCCGGGTCTACATCGAGTTTGCAGATTTGGATTCGAAGCCGACACACAAAAGTTGAATATGTTTTAGTTTCAATTCATTGTATTTCGGCTTCTACTTGAGATATCAAATAAACCAAGATGGTTGTCATTTACTATTATTAAGTTTATTTCAATTATGGAAGACCAGGAACCCTTCGACTTGATATTAGAAAAGTGGGTTTACGAATATCAAGCAGAATGGTTCCTGTCCTCTCCTTTCCTATTTCTATCCATAATATTTTGGGGAAAATGAGTTTGCACGCCCTATAAGTTGAACCGCTGGAATGGTTGCTTTCCCTTGATTAATAATACTAGGGATGACATTCAAATAAATAATGATGATTCTAGTATGATTCTGATATGTTATTCATATGCATGTTCGTAGTTCTGAGGGTTTGTAAGCAGTTAATTGAAAACCATAATAAATAGGTAGAAACACGCGGTGAGACATCGAGATTCATTCAATATTTGTGCATTGATTTGAATGTTTATCACCATTGACTGTTTTACTGTTGGTATTGTAAATATCACAGAAACTGTCCGGTATTGCACTAAGAACTTTCGGCATAATTTATTACTCACACGCTATTTGTAGGTATTTTCTGATTTTTATATTTTCGTGCACCCTTCCTAAATAAATTAAAGAATTAGTTTTTCTCCCATTATTATTATTGTTGTTGTTGCTTGTAGTTGGATCGTGAAATGAAACTAATCATCGTTTTATTATTATTTTTTTTTTTGTTGAAATCATCATTCAGCAATTATCGTTTGTCCTTATCGTATTTTTTAGTTCATCTCTTATCCAGAGTGTGTGAACGTCCTTTTTCCGAGTAACTCTTTTGTGATATTGCGATTTGCTGTCTGCATATTTAATCATGTTGATAAATTCCTCATATAACTGACATGAATCTAATATATCATTTTGAAGCAGTTTATCATGGTTTATGTAATTCTCAAATTTATTAGAATTGGTGCCGATTTCGAATTTTCTGTGACTACCTGCACAGCTCATGTCAACACTATTAGGTAATGATAGATTCAACAGTATAGAATGGTGATTTGTTATTTTGTTAAAATAGACTGCAGAGGATATCATATAGGCCATTTTGTTTCTTATGAATACGTGATCAATACAACTTCCAGAGTTGTTCGCTTCTCTCTCTCTCTCTCTCTCTCTCTCTTATTGCCATCGATGTATGAAAGAAACTCATGTGTATACACTGTATATTTTCATATTCTTCAATTTTGCTTTTATTGTAATACAAATCCAAATTTTTTACCCCCAATAGTATGACATTATCGTGCTTTAATCAGAGTAAAACGATGTCTTTAGGAGATCGTTTTGCCCTGATAGAAATATATGAACTAAGCTATCGTGTGCACGGTATACAACATATGTAAGCATATTCATTACTGTGCCATAAATCATCAATTTCTGCTTCTGTGTATATTTGTTCCAGTTTATGAAAAATAAAAGTATTTGTCCTAGTGTGCAGAATTAATCTGCTTGAAAGATTATAATCAAAACAAGAGTGTAGTATAAAAACTATTATAATCCAGAGTAGTACATCTATATATGAAGGTGTTCTGAAAAGTTCTCGACCATAGACCATAGACGGCAAAGAATTTCTTCAAATTACTATAGGCATTTCTATGAATGTGCATTGGATAGGAATAGGTTTCTGTTTCTCTTTTCTGCTTAAGCGTAGATATATTCCCCACTGCAATCATATGAAACCAGCTCCGAAGAAACTGGATGGTTATTCTTATTCCGGCAGTATCCTAGGGAATTGAATCCATGTCTTTCCAAGAAATTAGTCACTCAAATGCAGAGAGGGGTAATTCGCATATTTCTTCGTTTTACATGAATACGCAAAAAAGTCGTTAAAAAATATGTATCAAAAATGTAAAATAAATTTAAAAGTAAAAACAATAAATTGAACACTTTACCAATCACGATCAGAACAATTTTTTTCTAATGGGATTACCTTTTCACAACTCCAATTCGATTTCTTCTTTCTTCTGGTTATGTGGAAATGATATTGATTTCACAGAATCAGCTGACAGGCTCACAAGTGAAATCGAAATATCTTCTTCTGATTTAAGGTTTCCTCTTCTAAATCGACTGCACCATGCAATTGCAATCAAACTTAGTGTTTCTATGAAATCGTACAATGCAACCAATGTAGCCTCCGATAATACTCAACAACTCTATTGCCTAAAAAGATAAACAAAGTTTAATTAATGGATTAAATCAGTCAATCTTTAAATATTAAACGCAATTAGAAAAAAGCATAATGTGGAAATAAAGAAAACATTTCACCTCCCATATCCTAGTAACTTGTGTCTTTCCAGATTTTAAATGTTTGTTTGATAACTTCGTTCATCATAATTTATTTCTAATAAATTATGATGAACCGAATTTATCGGTTCATCATAATTTATTTATGATGAATTACCGGATAACTGTCTTAAGAATCAAAAGTGGTCCAAACATTAGTCCTCTGATAACTACCGAATTCATCAACATAATATTGATGGTTTAAATGGTCCCATTTCCATCCATGAAGGTAATTTCTTAAAGCAACTTTTGAACGGCATTAAAAGAGAAATATTATAAAATATTCTCCTCAATGAAACAGATCAGAAATTTAGGTTTCTTTGATCATTATCACTTTTTACACTACATCACTGGAGTCAGAATAATTTGAAGCTATTAACTTAACACGAATAAACAAAACAAATAAACTTCCGTGCAGTGAATTTTAATAGGTTATTTGGGAAATATTAAGTAATTTAGCTTTAATGTTTAGGTATTCTCTTTAGTAAATAGCAGTCATGGCATGTTAAAAAAGCTTCATCTGAACCGCCTCGCATTTCCTGAGGGTTGCATACAACCATCAAAAAATTTACAAATCTGCATTCGTACATTTACTTCGTGCAACTGTTTGAAACATCTCTATTCCTTTTATCAATAATTAGTTTACGAGGCACATTTGTACACGTTTTGAAAAAAGTTTATAATCATCATTATTCCACATTCGCAATTGTAAATCAGTTTGGGGTGGAGGTCAGTTTGCTTTGTATCAGATTACCGTGATCAGAGAATGTAAGGCTATCAATCATTATTATTATTATTATTGTTATTACAAAACACCTCCAGGGAATCCAAAGACTCATCGAGGGAGGGCATCTGCTCTACAACTCTCCGTCTCCACCAATCACAAATACTTTCATCATCCACACCAACGCCATCTACTGCCGACCACCACTAGTACTTTCACAGACTATCACAAACATCCATGCCCACGGAGGGATTCGAACCCGCAGTCTTTTGGATGGAGAGTGGATAAGCTAGCCACTCGTATCCGCTCTCCAGCTAAAAGGCTGCGGGTTCGAATCCCGCCGTGGGCATAGATGTTTGTGATTTTCTGTGAAAATACTCATAGTGGTGGTAGGCGGTAGATGACGTTGGTGTAGATGATGAAGGTATTTGAGGTTACTGAAGAGTTGTAGGGTAGGTGCCTTCCCGCGATGAGTCTTTGGACACCCTGGAAGTGTTATGTAATAATAATATAATCATAATGCGCAAATTTTATCTTCTCACGCTTAACACAAGAAATAATTGCAAATCCAAGAATTATAATTATGAATATCAATATTAGATTGCTTCAATATAACTGCGACAAATTATCTTCTTGCCGTTAATTGAATCAACAACACTCATTAAGCACATAATTTAATATTGTAAAGTTAAATTCATATTTTATATTATTCCTCGTTTTCCTAAATTGCTACGAGCATTTGAAAAACTGTCCAAATATTAAAGAAGTATATTTTTCAATTATCAAGGAAGTGAAACGAATCAAAATGTCCACAAATTATACACTGATAATGCAAGCATCAATCAGACACATAAAGTTTCTTCGGCATATGGGAGGTTTTGTAATTTCGTAGTTTAACGATGAATTTCAACAGATGTTGACAATTAAAATTAACACAAAATAGTAAAGAAACTTTAACTAGTGTATTAAATGCTGTATCGATTTTATTCTTCATATATGTTTAAAAATACTCTTACCTGATATTTCGGAGTATAGGAATGTTCCTCCACATATCGGTTGAAATGAAATACAAATTTTACGCACTCATTACACTGAAATTTTAAAAACATGTCCAGTTAGCCATGCAGAAAAATAATAAATTTACATTGAAAAACATAATTAATATAATGATATGTTTACTGCGCTTCTAATTTGAAGATCCAACCTCTTCACTCTGAAGTGAAATAATGAAGAAAGCCAAATGCCATTACAAAATTCTTTAAGACTGAAAATCGCTCTGCTTAAATACGATTGCATGTGGTATATTATAGAATTCAAGTATTTAACAGAATATGTCTTGCGGAACAAAACAAAAATGAAAGAAAGTTCAGAAAGAGAGCTGTTTTGGTTTCTTTTTATTTTTAAGTATTCCCTTCGGCTCTGCACCATTTGTACATCCACCGATTTGGCTAAATACTCGTACGTAATGGAAAAGGTGTTTTTCCAGACCTTCGGACCGATTGGAAGGTGGTAAGAAAGAAAAACGAAACGAAAATACCGCATATATCGAAGAGATTTCTAACAGAAATCCTTTGACTGTTTTTTGTTCATCCGAAAGAGCATCATTCTCCATAAAAAAAAAATCTTGTATGTAAAGGGGAAAAAAAAGAAGAAAAGAAACAAAGAAAAGATACTATAATTAGAAGAATCGGTAATGGGACTGACGTGAATGGTTTCTAGTGATAAAAATATAAATTACCTTTAGAAATACGAAACAACAGAAAGAATAATACATCGATTAATGTAAAATTATGAAACTCCTTCGGTTAAGCAAATCTCCTCTTTCCTTCCTATTTTTTAAAAAAATTATTTAAGGCAAATATTTTAATTTAACTTTTTTGTTTTCTAAACACTGCTATTTATACCAATACTCCATGGCTACTATCACTACTGCTGCTACTAGTAATAATGATAACCTACGAGGATTTAGGCATTTCATGATTGCATAACAGCAGCCAGAAAAGAATATATGTTTTTACTAATTCCCAATATTTGTAGCGATTTTAGGATCCAGGAGTGTGGAAGGGGAATCGAATGCTTTCCTATATTCTATCCATTCCATGTTAAAGTACGTTTTTTGAATTTTTGAATTTTTGAATTTCTCGGAATCATTTTATTAATAGGGATCCAGCCTTCCACTCAGCCTGACTGCAACAAATAATTAAATTGTTATGCCATTCGATCATGTAAGATTGGTTAGATGCTTTAACTAAAATCCATATAGTATCGTCTTTGCCAGGTGCATTCCAGTTTTCTAATTTCTTTCTTGAGCACTGACCATTTCTTTAGTGATGATGACATTTTGCATTAGTTTTTGTTTCATTTCTGATTGTATTGCCTTAATCCATGAGACATCTTTGTACGTTCAATAGGATTATCCCAGATTGACTTCCAAAATTTGGACGTTTCTTCTTTTCCGGGTGAATGATGTTTTCCATTTGTATTTCTGTGGAGAGACTGAAAGAACTGAAGTTGGTTCTGTCGAAATTGCATATTTCGTACATGTTGGTTTATTCTTGCTTCATATCTATTAATTTTCTGCGCAGTCGCTGTAATTCTTTATTTTAGCTCTTCAGTAATTGTTCTGTTGGCCAAATTATGTGTAATTATGTGTTAATCAGTTTGTTTTTGATGTTATTATTTTCCAGCCGTCCTGCTTTAAACACTTTAAGTTGCTTAGATCACCTCAAAGTTTGTTGACCTTTCATTCCAACGGATTTTCCATAGTGCTGATTGTTTCATCCTTGGCTTTTTCTCTTGAGGTTTGCAACCAAGCTTCACTGAAATGATATCGGCTGTGCTGAATAGAAGCTGATTTGTTTCCTTTATACTGTTGGCTGTGATGATTTAATTATAGCATTTGCGTCTGAGAGGAGCTGTTTTATTTTTATTATAATAAAAAAGTATTTTATTATTTATTATTTATTATTATATTTTATATTATATTTTATTATTTCTTTTATTATAAAAATGATTATTTATAATAATCATCATCATCAATTCCTGCCATGTACCCTGAAGGAGTGTACAGGATATGACAGTACTACATGAAAAAATTACATCATTACTAACTTCCTATGTACAATTTTCCTCCAAATCACTCTGTTACTTGTCAAGACTCCAACATTATCAATTCTATATTTCTATCGTCTAAGGCACTATGTACAGTATCAATCCACCTATATCTTGATCTTCCTCTGGGTCGTTTTCCTGCCAACCTGGCAAGAGAACACTTGTTTTGCTAATCTTTCCTCTCCCATTCTATTTAAGTGACCATACCACTTGAGATTAGCTCTGCAAACGCATTCCTGGATGGTGATAATGTCAAGTTCTTTCCTAATATCCTCATTTTTAATATGATATTGTCATTGATGCCATCTGTTCACGCCTCTAATCTTTCTCAGGACTCTCATATCTGCGGTCTCTAGTCTTTGGTCAAGTGTTTTACTTCTGACCCAGCTCTCAGATCCATAAGTTAAAACTGATTTGAACACTGTCTTGTATTCAGCTAATTTAGTGTTCCGACTAATTTCTTTCTTATTCCATATGAATTTATTCAGTTGACTTCCCAGCATACCAGTTTTGCTGATTCTGTTGTCTATTTCTATATTTAATTTACCATCTTCAGTAAAAATCGTGCCTAAGTAGCTGAAATGTTTTACTTGTTCCACAGGTTCTCCATTCACAACACAGTTGATATTTTCAACGACTCTACCTATTTTCATTGTCTGTCTTTTTATTGCTGACCTTCATACCATATCTATTACAACAGCTATTCAATTTAGTCAGAGAATCTTGCAGACTTGTAGCGGATTTATTTAGAAGTATAACATCATCCGCATAAAGCAAAGAGCTGACATTAACATCTCCAATTTTGATATCAGGTTTAATACCACATTCCTTCATAATGTGATCCATATAGATAATGAATAACAGAGGGGATAATGTACATCCTTGTCTCACACCAGATTTAACATTAAACCATCTTCCTGTACTTTCTTCAATTCTAACTGCTGACTTACAACTCAAATAAAGACTAAGTATTGCTTGATATAATGCCCCATTGACACCATATAACTGCAGCGTATTGAATAGCTTCTCTCTTGGCACCTTGTCATATGCCTTTTCCAAATCGACAAAACTTAAATATAGATCTTTGTTATATTCCCATGCTTTCTCGACTATTTGTCGTAAAGTGAAGATCTGATCCTGACAGCCTCTATTTGGCCTGAATCCAGCTTGTTCTTCACCAAGCTTTTCTTCCACAATTCTTCTCAACCGTTTCTATGTATACTTGCATAGATCTTGCCAGGAACACTCAGTAGGGAAATACCTCTGTAATTCTCACATTCAGTTTTATTTCCCTTTTTATATATGAGTACTATGAGAGCTCTACTCCAATCATCGGGAATTCGTCCCTCTGTCCAGGCTTTCTGAACTATGAAGTGCAGCCACTGTAAGACTCTTATACCACCATACTTCAGCATTTCTGGTCGAATATCATCTTCTCCTACTGCCTTTCCACATTTCAAGCCTTTGATGGCTTTTTCTACTTCAAGTATGGATATGTATTCCTGACTGCATGCCTGGTCAGTGTTTCATTTAGCAGTTTTTCAAAGTAATTACTCCATACTTCAAGGATATCTTTTTCTCCTGTTTTCATGTCACCTTTATCATCTCTAACTCCTTTTACAGCACTCTTTCCTCCATTCCTAAGCTTCTTCAACAACCTCCAGAATATGTTGCCACCTTCTTGATATTTATTTTCTATATTCTTGCCAAAGTCCTCCCATGACTTTTGTTCAGCTAGTTTTACACACTGTTTAGCTTTCTTACATTTGTCTCTGTATTCTCTAAGATTTATTTGACCTGACTTATTTGCCAGGAACTTTTGATATGCTTTTTTCTTTTCCTTCACTGCCTCTTTAACTTCCTGTCCACCAGGGAGTTCTGATTTTTTTATCCTTGCACACAACCTCACCACATGCCTCTCTGGCAGAATCAATCAATAATAATAATAATAATAATAATAATAATAATAATAATAATAATAATAATAATAATAATAATAATAATAATAATAATAATAAATTGGTTATTATTATTATTATTATTATTTTATTTAGCCTTTTAAACAACTTCTCCGAATCCTTTCCAGGCCAATAGATGCTGTTTTCAGAATTTTAATTGAAAATTATGAATTTTCAATTACATTACAAGTATTTATCAAATTGTTTATCAAATTTATAATTTGATAAACAAATAATACTCGTTAGCATACAGTGACAAGCGAAGTATTAGTTGTTTTATGTAGAATGCGGGCGAAGTAGGTTGGCGAAGTTCGACATGAAACAACTGTCCTACTTCGCTTGTCAATATGGAGCAACAACTGTGATTTGTTCATCAAAAACAGAAGCGGTAAATTGAGTGACAGACGGAGATATTTTCAATAGTTTTTAAACAATCATTTATACTTACGGAATAAATATTCCGTAAGTATAAATGATATGTTTAAAATAACAAAATGAACAAATACTAATAAAATGAGTGAAAGTGAAAAAAAGATTCTCAAGAAAGTAAGATCTTTGCGGTGATTTTAATTAGTTTTAACTGCAAGAAATAGGTGATGCGGTTCGCTGTAGTCTTTTTTTTTTTTTTTTTTTTTTTTTTTGATGGTTCACATTACGGCCCGGTGGTATGGGTTGGTTCGTTGTGTATTCCCCTTTAAAATGAAAAAAAAAAAAAAAAGTTATTTTATTAGTGTGTAATTCTCAGTTAGATGTTTCTTAGAAGTAGTTGTTTATATTTCTGTGTGGGGTATTTTTAATTGGTATAATTGGTTTGTATTTGATATCAGATTGTATGAGTATGGAATCGTTGCTGTTAAGCCTAATCATACTATTGTGATAGTGATGTTATTAAGTCTAATGTTGCTATTGTGATCGCGTTGTTGTTAAGCCTAATCTTGCCACTCTCAGAGCATGTGTACTGGGTGTTAAACTGAAAATCATTCATTATAAGTGTATAATGAAAAAACGTATGCAACTTTTTCTAGGTATTTTTGTTGTTTAATGATGTCTGTGGAATGATGTGTTTGATGAAGCATTTTGGCAATTCCTGTAGTTTTTTTTTTAAGTAGTTAGGAGAATGATACGTTAAAGAATCCTAATTTTCTGTGAATATTTTAGCTTTAATACCTTTAATATTTTAGGTTTAAAGACCCCTAATATGAGTATTTTATTTTAATCTTACTTCAGAACTCAATATGATAACAAAATCACAGAAAAATTGCTTGAAAAGGCACAATCACAAATCTAATATATTCACTGCTTTTCATAAATTACTTGCTGGTGAAAAGTTTGGTTGATGTAACATTATCGCCTGAAGGAATGACGCTTAAAGTTCCCAAATTAGTTCTATCTGCAATAAGATCTCATCTATACAGCTTATTTTTAGAGAACTCAAGTAATCAGCCTGCTGTGGCATTTAGTGATGTGAAGTTAAATGACTTAAACTTAATCGTTCAATATACAGTATGTACGTTGGAGAAATGAATATTTCGCGAGCTATGATTCCATCATTGTTAAAGTTTGCGGAGTTGCTAAAAATTAAATATTTTCTGGAAGTAAGTGCTATGATGCTGTGAAAGGCACACAGCAGGTAACTTCAGGCAATGATCGCCAAGAAGCAGGAAAACCGAATATGAATATTAATGCTGTGTCTGGCCAAAGAAAACGGCAGTTAACAAAGAACACACAGATAAGTAAGAAAGGGAAATCGTCAAAGAAGACCTGTGATGGACTTAGATCTCAATGTTACGAAGAGTCAAATGGCCAAAAAGCCTGATATACGTAATGAAAGGCAGACGTTGCCAGATGTTAAGCTTCTAGAAACGCTGGTTTCTATCCCTCTTAGTAAAATTAAACTGAGTAAATATTTGAAAACAACATTTGACAACTCACGTGACAGTGTTATAGATGACTTGGTATCATTAAAGGATAAGGAGTCAAACTTGCCTAATGAGAATGGTCACCTAAATCAACTTCCAAGCGGCCTTCACCTGGTTGCCGAAGTCCAACTGTCAGAGGTGAATGTTGCATACAAGTGTATTTTCTCTTTCAGTTTCTGATGCTTCAGTTAATTCTCGCCTGCCAATGAAAATCTTGGGTAGTGATGACATCAATCCTTTATTTTCTGGTTTTGATATGTCATCAGAATCAACCATTTCTTCTGTAATTACTACGGATGTCGATCCGGATTACTTAACATCTTTATCATGCTTTATGTCTCTGGTATCACCTCTAGAATCTATGTCAAGGTAGACATCAAAGAAATGAAAGGTTATGCAGTCCATTTCACATCTTCTAATGTCGACTGTTTTGCCTGTTTTAATTGACTCGTGTAAACACCGAAATTTTAGTGTAATATATGATGATACATCTGGTTTGTCTAATGTCCTAAGTTTAAGTGATAATCAAGACTTCACAATTAGGTGCCATCATAACTGACAGAAGCATGTGGAGTAAATTGTGTTGTGTTGGGCAAGTTCCCCTGAGACAAAGGACGGACATTTTTAAATGACTGCAATATATATTTAATAATTTTGATCTGACCAAATTGTATATCTATCTTTTAGCCAATGGCGGACTGGATTTAAAAACATTGGTTGTCAGGAAAAAAGGGGGATCCACGCATAAGTCTATCTTTTAATTTTTATAATAAACAAATAAAATTTTCCAAAAGTACATAACTGGAAAAAAGGAACCATTAAATGTTTTGCGAAATAAATGTATATTTTAGTAATTAAAATGTACATATATTGTACATATTACTATCAGTATACAGTAGATACTAAATGTAAATACAGATTATTATGATTGAATTGTTTTCTTTTTTATTTTATTTTAATAAATGGTGGATATTTTAAACAGTTTGCTAGTACTGAACATTTTACACATTAACAGGTAGCTCAAAAGCATATTTCATGCAGTCCACTATATTAAGTGCAATCCTTTGAATTCACTAGATGATTGTGCGAATGTGTGAATAATTGCTTCTGCACCCAATTCCTCTAACAATTCCTTTTCAATGCATAGCAACATTTATGATTCAAAGTTCTCCTCAGACAGTGAAATTCTTAGCGTTGTCCTTTATGATCTTTAGCATTGAAAATGTCCACTCGCAATAGAATTGAGTAACTGAAATTGCATTATGAAGATGACTTTGTAAGTTCATAAAGGTTATCATATGCCTTGTCATGAAGTCTTTTGGATACCAGAATTTTTAGTACACACGATGGCACGTGCTATAAATTTTACACCCTCGTTCTATCCCTCTGCATCTTCAGTCTCAGTTATATACCTTATCTTTGACCCTGGATAACTTGCTTTAATTAGTCTACCATATTTCTCAGCTCTAATTGTAGAATACCAGTAGAACGCAATATCTGTTTTCCTCCCTGTAAACCTGTCATCACTTACACCCACTCAACAGGGTTCAGTAATCTCTGTGTACGTGTTTCCGCACTTTCATTCCTTCTCCTTATCACTCTTTCCTTTTCTTCGGCACGTTCACTGCATCCTCTCTTCTGTTTCTAATTCTTTCATTCTCATGACTTCCTGTCCCCTCCACTCTCTCCCTTGATCTTAGATTAAACTATAAGAGCAAGGGTGCATTAACTTGTAGCAGCCTATAGGTTATATATTAAGCTGTAGTCTTTCTCTCTCCGCCCCATTCTTGTTTTTATCACCTCACCTAAACTATTCTCAAAAGTCACAATATTTCTGTTCATTGTCCTCAATTCAGCTCGTATGCAATCCGATTCCTTCCACTACCACAAATAAAACGTAGGCCATTTTCACAAGATTCTAAGTCCGCAGCATACTCGACGTTCAGAAGAAGAAATTTGAGAGAAAAAAGGATTTAGGCAGTGTGCTTTCTGGACCAAACTCATACGTCTTTTAGTACAATTGTCAGGTCAGTGATTCGTTTTCATCTATTATGATCATAAGAATAATGCAGTACTAAAATACAATATATATAATACAATAATAAAACGAAAATAGAAGGTCCTCCTTGCTTTAACAGCTAGTTAATTATTTTAAAAAATATTAAAAAATAAAATAATGAAATTAGAATAAGAACAAAATGAGAATTTTTTGAACACCAGTAAGATATGGTTCCGAGAGAAACAAAAAGCCCCATAATATTGGCTAACTTACTTTTAATTTATTCCAATCCAAGTTCGAATTTGGGTTCTAGTCCATTTCTGTAAATAATAAAATAAAATACCTAAAAAATTAAAATCTAGAAATATATAATTCAAAAACCAAAGCAATTCACTTCGTAGGGGGGGGGGGTTATTGCCCATTGTTTGTGCCGTGTATCTGGAGTATTCTTCATCACGCATTGAAGAAAAACGATGTACAACAGAATATTTAAATTCTCTTCCAGTAGTCTTAATCTTTCAGTAACTTTTTCACACCAAAACGTGAGCACATTAATATCACTCAGAAATGCGAGATGCCACATGATGAGGATGTTCTTGCTAATCAGAAGGTAATAAGATGATCTGAATCGTAATATTTACTTATACAGCGAAATCATTGCCTCCGCTGCAAGAGGATTAGAATGAGAGAAATGGTCAACACACAATGACAAATCTTGGAATATTAAAAAAGGGTGGGGAAAGAATGGAAAGAAGATGATCAAAAGATCGACATGAAAATAGGGAGGAAGGTTGAAGTCGCAAAGTTGCTAAAGAAATCTTATCAAGAAGTGTAGGATTTTATTCATTTTTTAAATTTAATTTTAATTCTCATTTTTATTAGTGTTAATATGCTGAGACTCTTTTAGATGTAAAGTGAGTTAAGTTTGTCAATGAATAAAGACTCAGGGGAGGGAGAGAGAGAGAGAAAGAGAGAGAGAGAGATTGTAGCAACAAATGTGGATATTGAAAATGATGAGATTCAATGAAGACTAATGTGAATGGTATGGATGACTGGAAGATAACAAATGGGGGAAAGAATGAAATTTAATACCACAAATTATCATTTAGCACAATTATCTCTGAACTAATGTCAGTCCTACAGTAGAGTTTTTTTGAAATACTGAGCATAGGATTATATAGTGAAGTTTGTAAATTTAATAAATACAAAGGTTTGGCAATAATGATCCGAAAATTATTTGTAGTGCCATGTGACTATTGTTTACATGTTGCTTAAAATAATGGAAAATGGTTTAAAAGTAAATATATTAATTTTTAAACATAAAAATTAGAAAAATTGGTATATTCGCGTGCAGTTTGCATGAAAGTAAATCGCAAGGAAGGTTTTTTTTTTTTTTTTTTTTTTTTGGCGGTGAGAAAAAATTTACTTCAAATGTTCGCCGATAGAGGGCGTTGTGCCACATTCATTATTTGCAAATACGTGTAAATGAGGGTTCTATAAAACGAAGGGTGTACTGCTGTCAGCTCGTAATGAATGCGCGTAAATTCTCACTCATCAGGGTGAATGAAATTGTTTTTGTGAAAAGAAAAATTTATTGCTGAAGTTTTACGAAAGCTTCGAACGCAGAAAAGAATGAAGAGAAGGTCGAGGTCTTATCACTCCTGCCAGACTAGTCACTAAAACGACGATTCGAGAAAATTGGAAATTTGCCAAATCCCTTTCGAGCATGCACACCAGTGTTATCTAAAGCCAGTACCAGCGTTGTGGTATCGTAAATGAATGTCCTAGTGGCGCAATCAACAAGCGGTGAAAGCAGTGCACGGGAAGCGGCAAGAATCACAGGCATAGCGAAAATGTCACTGTCCCGCATCCTTCATGGTGCGCAAACATCCCACCACCAACGTTTTCTTTTCACAAAAACAATTCTGTTCGCCAAATGACTTGAAATTTGCACGCATTCATTACGAGCTGTCAGCAGTACACCCTGCATTTTACAGAACTCTGCACGTATTTGCAAATGATACTTGTGGTACAACGCCCCCTATCGGTGAAAATTTGAATTAAATTTTTTCTCCCCGCCAAAAAAAAATTCCCCTCCTTGCGATTTACTTTAGTGCAAACCTCACTCAAATATACCGATTTCTCTAATTTTTATGAATTATTGAAATATCTAAGAACTTATCGGACACCCTGTATTGTTTACACGTCTAAAATGAAGTAATTTGCTTGAGCGTTTGGTGTACTTTCTCATATCAGTTACGGAAATGTTTTTGGATCAACATTGCAAATTATAAATTTGTACATTTTCCATTTCTTTTGTCGTTAACGACATTTTTGCAGTAAAGTAAACATGCATTTCAAATAAACATGTTTTAACAGATACCCGTCGTTGCTTAGCGAATGCAGCAAAAGTTCATTCTCGTGTCTGAGTTTCATTACATGCCCTATTTGCTTCCAAACAGCCCTAATATAAAGAGTACACGCGATGATATCTAATTGTGCTTTAGAGATAAGACTAATCGTATTCCCTTTAACAGAAATACGAAGTAAATAATAGCAAAAGACAATGAATTGAGGTTAATCCTCTTGCATAGTTTCAAAGGTGAACCGAAATCGCATTCCTGATAAACTTCGTTCATAAATATAAGTAGATAATGCGCGTGAGATCATACACAGGTCGAATAAATTTTGAGGCTTAAACGGTGGAGAAAGGTGAATGTAATTCCACTGAATTTCTCTCAATTTACTATCAAAGAATATATTAGAGGAAGTAACTGAAGACGTTTCTTGTCCATTCAGATTCATCGCTAATTTTATTATAATCGCACGTTTCAGAAAATCATATTCTAGCCCACGGCCACTCCCTAGGAATTTTTTCCCCCTGTGAAGTAGCATATTTTTCCGCCCCTTTCCTCATACTATTCCTAGAGTTTATGCCAATTTTGCCTCCCCCCCAAAAAAACTTTCGCTCCGTGCAATCACGTTTTGCATCATCGGTAGAGTCAGCCGTGTTCTACCCTTTATGTCGTAAATCGGGTTGCTTTTTGACTTTCTGGTTGAAAGTGTGACAGGTGCGTGTGGCTGGATAATTGAGAATGCAGCGGAGGATAGTTGACCAACTGCATGTCGGTCTCTTTTCGGTTTGCATGTCATGCTGATGAAAAAATCAGTTTCGAGAAAGAATAGACTCTGGTATCTCCGTCTATGGCTTGAACTCGTCTTTAATTAGAGGGAAATCAACCCATTTCTTTCCAACTAAAGCTCACTAGTATTACCAAATATGTTATGGTGGCACTGCTGTCTTTACAGGAAAACAGGAATCTTCTTTCCTTCTTAAAGACACCGAATGAAGATCAGAAGTCATAGGATATCGTTCATATAAAACACTTTTTATCTAGAAATCGAGAGAAACTGCTTTCTATATTCGAATTCATGTCAAAAAGGCATGAACGGGAATTTATAATTATCATAAAAGATTTTCAGCAGTGGTATTTAGAAATTCCCAAAATGCATTTACTAAAGTATCAGCAAAGAAGACTTCGTTGTTGTTAATCGAAAAGTTATTGCTTGGCATTTGTACTTCGGTGGAAGCGCATTTGCTTCTACATCGCTAGGCCACGCAAAGAAACACATCAGTTCATTGAAGTAGCAGACAAGTGGAATTTTTTCTAAGCGTTTCTTCAACCGTGTTTCGATGTCTGCCACGGGCAAGCGAGTCTTATTTATCTCTCGGGATTTTCATCCCGAGAGATATTGAATGAAAAGAAAAAAATAAATCGATCGTAGAACCTACACTATTTCAGGCAAAACATGCATTGTGTGAGTAGGGACCACTAGATGGTGGCACTTTTCTACCGTCTCTTCACTGGATACCGCTTACAATTGCTGAGTCTTCGGCCAGCTAATATCTGATTGGCTACCTGTGGAGATTAAAGTGTGTATGAGTCTGCAAAAGTTACACAGGGCTTAAACGGCCTCTCGTACTTCCTATAGGGGATTAAAAGGCGTTGGGAATTTTTTTTCAATTGCTAGTATTTTTATGAAACATATTGTAAGCTACGAACATTTTCCAGCTTGGTGGGTGGAGTAGTTAGCGTTCTTCTCTCCAAGAGGAGCAGAGGGTTCAAATCTTGCATTGGGAGTGAATGTTTGAGTTGTCTTTGGATGATTTTCATTGGCTGCCGTGAGTGCACCCCCGCACTTGCTGGGGACGTGAGGTGAAAGCTCCATGCTAGGTCTCGAATAATAATAAAAAGAAATCAGCTAACGATTTTTATTCCATTAGAAGGAGTAAGTGAGGCCGTTTTACTCCAATGTGGCTGTAGTCATGAAAATGTTTGCATATACAGATAAATGTAGTTCTTCCTTAGCTTTTGGACACCAGTGTAATTAGTGTAACCGAAACGATAAAAACAATAATGAATTTAGATTAAAAATCCTTTGCTTGCCTTCTATACTAATTTTCTATAGGATTTGTTTACGGTTCACGGACATTTCATTGCAGAAAGTATTGATGGCGGAAAAATTTCGCTGGAAACATCATTCGCTAGAAAATTGAAATGACATTGCATTGATACCGATATATGAAAATTATATATGCATATATATATGATATATGAAAATTAATTGCAGTGCAAGATACATTTTACAAAATATAGTTTTTGTTTTATGTATGTATGTATGTATTGTTTATTTATATTTTAATAAGATTTTCATAATATTTTTATTCTTATACAATGAAAGTAATATATTTATTGATCGGTGAGTTTCCTAATTTCCATTTTGTTGTAATTTTGATTCGATTTAACCTGGTTCGGAAATCCTGCTCAAATTCCATGGCCAAACATGGAAAACACTGGAGCCACTTCAGGCCTCTAATAAGCAATGCTGTTGTCTCACATCTGACAACGGAATTCATCTCTCACCTAAAAACAGTTGCAAACATCCACCTCCATTGCGCGTTTCGAATCCACAGCTCATTGGTGGAAGAGGGTACGCTATTTAGCCGGTTGTTAACGACATGATGTTTCTATATATATATATATATATATATATATATCTCGGTTGTTGTAATACATTTTAAAAAATATAGATTTAATGACTTCAAAAACTGAGATAACTTATAAAGATTTTAATGAGAAAATACTACTAGTTTCGGCTTATAACAGCCTTCCTCAGGTATTCATAAAGGAAACGAATAGTAAAAACATTGAAGTATCTAAACAAACTGGAAATTACAGGTAAAAATTGCCTCACATAATTGATACATAAAAAACGTATTTTTTCAAGTTGTTCTAACAGACGTGCCATTCTTTATTGCAAGTATGCGTGCAGACTCACGTGAACGGCAATATTGAATAACTGCAGCATGGCTATCTGGGATGTTACAACTCAAATTGTTGTTTAAGTGTACAGGGTTCAGCAGGATTTCCCTTGATTCTATAATTTTCCTCTCAAACTCATCATCACAGCGAAAGATATTTTCTGATCTATCCCAGCAAACGGAGTGGCTTTGTTGATCATCATTAGGATTATTTGAAAAAAGAACATGACTGGATAACGCAGTCGTATGAGATCTTTTTTAAGAGATATCTCTCTTATGCTCTTCTATACGTTGTTCAATAGATTTGTTAGTTTGTCCAAAATAAGGGATATTGCAATCGCACCATAATTTTATATACACCTGGATATTTTAGGTTGTGATGAGCAGGCTTCGGATGGCTGATTAGAGAACGGATTTTAGGAAGTGTGGTGAAGAACGTCCTGATAGTATATATTTTAAGGACTTTAGCTAATTTTTTGGAGACTGTGCTAATGTATGGAATGGAGACGCTACCTTTAAAATTAACAGTTTCTGTTGTGCACTGCCTAGGAGAACACAGAAGAAATTTCTTGATCGTTTTTTCAGAGTATCCGTTTTGTTCAAAGATAAGAGTGAGGTGATTTATTTCTTTTTGTAGTTCATCTTGTTCATTTAAGAGAGAACGTGCTCTGTGTCCTAAGGTAGATATAGTTCCAAGCTTTTGTAGTGGAAAATGATGAGAAAAATTAGGCAGATATCTACTGGTATGAGTAGGTTTTCTGTACACAGAGATTTTTAATCTTTCAGAGCATCGTGTAAGCATGACATCCAGGAAAGCTAAGGAGTTATTATTTTCTAGATCAGCAGTAAATTTTATATTAGGATGTTTGATGTTTAGATGATGAAGAAAATCTGTGAGAGATGTGTACCCGTGATTCCAAATAATGAAAATATCATCAACATATCTTTTTCAAATTTTCGGTTTAAATGAGAAGGAAGATATGGCTTTCGTTTCAAAATCTTCAAGGAAGATGTTAGCTAGAACTGGGGACAAAGGATTGCCCATTGCCAGGCCTTGTTTTTGTTGGTAAACGGAGTCCTGATATCTGAAGTAACCAGAATGAATGAAATATTTTAATAAAGTAAACGTTTTTTTGGATAATTTGTCCTTTAGTAATGTAAGTACCTCGTCCGTAGGAACGTTAGTAAATAAAGATATAATGTCAAAACTAGCTAGAATGTAATTTTCATTGATGGGAATATCTTTTATATGCGAAAAAATCTGTGGTGTTTTTGATGAAAGATGAAGATTTATTGGAGAAACATTTGAGGTACTTTGCTAGATATTTTGAAAGTTTATACGTAGGTGAGTCAATTCCTTCCACAACTGTGCGAAGAGGGATGTTTTCTTTATGAATTTTGGGAACTCCATAGATGCGTGGGATAAGAGGATGTAGAGAGCGTAAAGAGAGGCGAACTATATGAGGAAGTTCACTCGCAGTCTTTAACAAGTTGTTTGTACGGTTTTGTAATTCTCTTGTAGGATCTTCCCGAAGAATTGAATATGTCGAATTATCTTCAAGTAATTGAAGCATTTTGTTGTGGTTAACCAACAATGATATAAACAGGCAAAGTCCCCAAAAATATTATTTCTCCGTATTTGAATTGACTCTTCTAAAATAAATAATCAAATTACTATGTATATTACAACTTTATATATGCATTGTACATTAAATGTATGCAGCCGTTCTCTGGATTTTTTTTAGTAAGGTCAAGTAAATATGTTTTAAAATAACGCAACCATGATTCCGTATATAACTGTTGCTTAAAAAATATCTAATCAAAATCGAATTTTGATAAGATGCCTTCATAAAAAGAATCTAACTTGATGATATCTAATTCCGCTTTATCAATAAGATTAGTTCTATTGTATTTAACTGAAATAACAACTCAGTTGTATTAACACAAATAGCAGAATCGCTTGCCATAGTTTCAAAGTTGAACTGAGATCACCTTAATGATAACGGCTTCATATAAGTAGTTAACGTGCAGTCGATATAAAGGACAGATAAATTTTGACACAAACGGTGCAGAGAGGTGAGTATAGTTCTATTGAATTTCATGCAGTTGATTGAATTTTAATTTTTTGGTTTTTTTGCTCAGTTTCAGATTCATTGCCAATTTTATTATACAGACACTGTAATACGTTTTAACAGTAAGAATCATATTCTGGTTTTTTATATCCCGAATTGCGTTGTGATTTTCTGGCAGAGTTCGTGGCAAATACTAGATGATGGCAAACCATTGGATGACTTAAAGCCGGGAAGTCGCAAGCGAAGTTTGGATTAGGCTTAATATAACGTACCGTTTACCTGGCACTATAGACTCAGTTTTGGAAGACAGGAAGCATTATAAGAAGAGTTGTCCAAGATCCGCTGAGGACTACGTCAACCATAACATACCACTCTCTGACTCTAACAGCAAACTGGAGTCCTACGATGAGCTGCTACAACCACAGATAAAAACATGTCTAAACCGGACTATGTTAAGAAGGTATAATTTAAGTTGAATCTACGCAAGAAACCCAATCATTTTTATACCATTAATGACAAACCACCGTAAAGCTCGTGGAACTGGTGTCATAAACATGTCACTTGGAACCCTGAAAATTCGGGTAGGAACTGTTCTGTCCTTTGATGAGTGTCCTCAATGAATACGAATTCTATGCGTTTTTTTTTTAATCTGCACAGAACGAGGAATGTGTAATCATCCCTCAATATCATACGCGTGCTGATGTTATGTAATCATATTTTCGAACATGTTGGGTCAACTTCTCAAATGACCATTTTGGAAATTCTCGTCCACTTCTATGTAACGTCTGTGTTAGCTGTTCGCATTCCTCTCTGTATCCTCCTTTTATTGGGATGCTAATGTGCACCACATGCACAACTGAATTTCTCCTTAAATGTCTCAGCACGTATGATGCAGTTTTCAAAACATAGCATCTCTCTCTCTCTCTCTCTCTCTCTCTCTCTCTGATGATTATGAGGAAGATCATTTCAATCCCAATGACCGGGATATTATTAAATAAGATTAATGGCCTTGGGATAGGAGAACAAGAACTATCATGAAGCAGCAGAGCTAATGAACTTCAAATATAAATGTTTTTTTTTGAGTGGCAAGAAGGTAATGTTCCAGTTTGTGTAGGTCAAGCTCTGACTTTGGGCTTAATGTAACGTACTGTCTTCTCAGCATTACAGACTCAGTTTTAGATGATTTTAGTGGGAAAATCTGCTTCGCTACAAATCCCGAGAGAAGACATGGTTGAAGTAGATGGAGGCTTCGTTTGTTTTATGGCAAATTTCACAGAAAATTCTTTTTCATTTATTTTATTTCGAAATAGCAATAATTCATACTTCTAATTGCATTTCCAGATGATTTAAATATAATATGATTGTAGTCTTACACTTAAATATATTAAATCATTTGAAATATATAAAATGAAAAATGGGTAATTTTCAGTCATTCTCATTTCAAAATCATTTTGCTTACTGATACTCAAAACTCGATCTCAGTAAGGAACTCTTAAATTAGTTTTAAGCCAAAAACCTTTTTTTCTAATATTCTAATCTCAGATTGGTTACAGAATTAAAAAAATTTAAATAAAAAAATGAATACAGTATAACGAAACATAATGACATTAGTTGTTAGTAATCGATATACGGGGAGTCAAGGGCTCATCGAAGGAGGTCATACCTCATTGACACTAGCTGTCATACCTTCTCTTAAGCTCATTAGATGCCCTAACTACTTCAAGAGGCAAACTGTTCGACTCATTAACGCCTCTACGACAAAAACATCTTATCTCTTTCTCAACTCCACACAAATCTAACTTCCACAGATGACGCTTTGTCCTCTCCCCGCTTTCCATATAATGAAGAGTTTCATTCAGTGATAAACCATAACACCCTTTCACAAGTTTATAGAACTTATCATATCATCAGCCATTTGTCTACCACTGTCTACAGTCCACATAGATACTCTCAAACAATCCTCATAATCTACATTCCATAAACTCGACATTATCTTTGTAACTGTTCTTTGCAGCCTTTCCACAAAACTTCTTTATCCTTTTTGAACCCATGAGACTAATCTACGCTCATCAGTACAGATGCGGTCATAGCAAGGTCATATAAAGCGGAAAAATGACTACCATATCCTTAAATGTTAATGGCCGTTTCTAGTTCGCAACCATCATCGCCAAAGTGCATAACTATACCCTTACTAACATTGATAGCTTATTCAACAGAATATTCAAATCACCCTATAAATGTTGTATATCTGATTTCATCAATAGCATATCTGATTTCCCTTATATCTTTGCATCTTTAGCAAACAAATAAAGTTCTCCTGTCAACCACTTTATCACTAATAATATCAGTAATGTACACTGGCAGATTTACATCCTACGTATAACTCTTCATACCTGTTTATCAGTAGCACACTAATTCAAGACAACAGTTTATATTCTAATCTCATATTCTCTAGTTTATGTAACAGCCTTTTATGTGGTATCCTATCAAATGATTTAGCAAAGTCCAACAGCATGATAGTGTACCCTTTCCCTTTACCCAAATTAACCTTAATATTACGGATGAATATGAAAATATGAACATAAAAAATGTGAGGAAGCGCTTAGACACAATCTGCTTTTAGAAAATCAGTATTGTTCTTGAAAAGTATATTTTGCTTTCCACCAATCTATCAACCTATCAGTATCTCTCCAAAGATACTGATAGGTTGATAAACACATTTGTCTTAGCAACACCATTGTGAAATGGGATTATCCTACTTTGTTTACATTCCTATGGGATCTTTCCTGGGCTAAGACTCAGTTTATACAAACATGTCAGTGGCCTAACCAGTTCGGCATTAAACGTAAGCGCACGTACTGATATCTCCTCTGTCCCAATTGCCGAATTCTTATCCAGGTTATGTAACAGCTCTACAATCTCTTTCTCTTGCACCTCCATCTCTTCATCCAGTGTAGATATAACATTGCCCACTATGTTACACACACCAAGTTGATAGAGCTTGTTGAGGGGAGCGCTCATTATTTGAACCACCTCATCTGCTTCTGATACGAGGTACCCTCTTCATACAGCAAACGAATCGCCATGTCTATAGCAACATCCTATCATTATTTCATGCCAAATAGCCTCAAACACAGTGCTTCACCGGAAATTATTACCACTATTCCTTTTATGGGCTTCTATCCAAATCGGACTCAAGCCATCTGATATGACTAGAAGTATTTCCCTCCTCTCCTATCTTGTCTGCTATTCCCTAAGAGCACCACATCCTTTGCACTCGATTCCGGCTGTGATTCGAGTTCTGAGAGCTAGGTTTCACTAATGCCATTTAGGCCACCACGTATTTTCCAAACAACAAACTCAATTACTTTTTTATGCTCCTGGCTTTTGTGTATAGACATAACAAGTTACCTCTTCACTTTTTTTAATACTGAAATCTGCAATCGACTTGGTTCAGTTGGGAAAGTTTATTTTCTCTCCCACACACTCAAAATGTTTGAACGCAAGTGTAGTCCATCCATTCAGCAAGTTCATAACAGTGCTCGTTCATATCACTAAGACGTCTACACATCCTAAAAAATACACAAATAGTAATGGGAACAAAATTATCATAGTAGCATCTGGGCAATTTTTTTTTGTCGCATATTATCCAAACTTTAGCATCCCCTCCTTCTTGAGAATCACTTGCATTTCCGTCTTCCACTACGCCAGTGAATGGTTAATGCATGACTCGACATTTACCTAAATCAGGAAATCGATCGAAAGGATTCATCTCATGTTGGTACATATGTGTATATACCAGAATGCAATAAACCAAGGCATTTCAGTAGAGTGCAACAGACAACTGCCTCAATGTCATAGCTGTAAACCTTAACACATCTAATATTGTTTATAATGGTGTGAATTCAAAGAACTAACGCAAGAAACCTCCAAAGAAACCTAGAAATAGTATTCTAGTCGGCTACTAGAATCGAACTATAACACTCTTTCTTTCCACATCCTAGCGCTATGGATTATTCGAGTGGCATTTGTGCATGGCCGCACAGGCACTGCTTGAATAACAAATATTAAAATATATGGATATTTAAATATCAAAATTACTTCCAGTTCATTACCAGTTACTTCAAATTGTTTCAAAGCCATTGAGTTCCGTTCCATTTCTGATTATTAACTAAAGAGGGTCTACTTCAACAGAAGTATATCCTTGAGATTTCCCTTATAATAATATTGATCTAATTCGATAGCATCACTTTATTATTTTCGGAAATTAAGAAGAAAAATTAAATACCATGTATGATTTTGTTTGTAGAAATCTACATTGCTCTTATAGGTTTAATTCTGAAGAATCACGAGATAAATTTATTGAAAATGAAAAGCAATCACACTTTGTATGTAATTATAATATTAATACATTATTCAGTAAAACCAAATACACAGATGGAAGCACTGTCTGCCTCATTTCATCGAACACCGTTTATGATTAGTGATAAATCAGCAATCGCAAATTGGCAACTGGGGCAAGGGGAGGAACATGAACTGAAAGTTAAATATAGGGAAAACGACTTATATTTTTTATTTCTATTCGGGATAAACATTTCGCTGGACAGTATTCAGTTCATATCGTCTTCTTCAGATCTTTCTTCTCGACCATCTTTTGTTCAAATATGTTAAATAAATATATACTGTCATTGAAGATTTTTTAAACATGGAGAAAAGTTATAACAGATAAAGATTAAACAAGAGATTGATCAGATCTTAATACATTTAATGTTATATGCTTGTCTTGTGATCAGAATTAGTGCTATACTTCTCCATGATGATAAATCATCTCGGTTTACGATATTTAGAAACTGTAATCGCTTTCTATACATCAATATGCAGGATAATAAACATATTTCTCCTTCCTGATTATGTATGTTTCCATGTTCAGATAGTAATTGAAAATGTATGCACTCCTTTGGTATGAGTCAAAATTTCTTAAAAAAATTTACATATTCTTACTTTCTTAGCAGGGACACCGAGGTATACATTGCAAAGACAAGGATCGATATTACAGTTTCAGAAAAGAGGATTCTTCGAGGAATGATGTTCTACCATTCAGTCATCCTTTTTCTAGTTTGTATTTTTGTGTCATCGGCATTAACAGATGATATGCTCATTCAGACAACCAAAGGACCAGTAAGAGGTAAAACACTTCTCACCCCAAGTGGAAAATCTGTGGATGCTTTCCTTGGTATTCCTTACGCGATTCCACCAGTCGCTGAACGTCGATTTCGTGCACCAGAACCAGCACAACCTTGGACAACTGTCTTCAATGCCGTAGAATTGCCAAAAGCTTGTATTCAACCAAAGTTGGATGCACTAGGAATGGAATCCATACTACAGACCACTACAATAAGCGAGGATTGCTTGCAATTAAGTGTCTGGACACCCCGTCCCAGACCTCAAAATGCAAACGTTCTGGTATGGATACATGGCGGCGGCTTTACAATCGGGTATTCAGCATTGCCTCTATATGATCCTCGTATTCTAGTATCGGAAGAGGAGGTCATGGTTGTACAAATAAATTATAGACTCGGTGTCTTTGGCTTTTTGTATTTCGGAACACCTGACGCTCCTGGGAACATGGGATTACTTGACCAGCAACTAGCACTTCAGTGGGTTAAGGAAAATATCCACTTCTTTGGTGGGGATCCAGAAAAGATAACTTTGTTTGGGCAGAGTGCTGGAGCAGGCAGTGTATCTTATCAACTTCTGCTTCCAGGAAGCTGGAATCTCTTCAATCGGGCAATTCTTCAGAGTGGTTCTGCAAACACTGACTGGGGTTTTAGAAATAGAAATGAAACTGTAAGTCAGGGACTGACATTAGCTCACATGCTTAACTGTCCTCATAGAACTAAAGATATAAATGCTGTTCTGAAGTGTCTGAAGCAAAGAAATGGCACACAAATTGTTGAAATGCAACCAGGAATTCAAGACTTGTTTAATTTCAATTTTGGTCCAATAGTTGATGGCAAACTTATTACAGAAACACCAGAAAGATCGTTATCAAGAAGAAATTTTAAAAACACCACTATTTTAATTGGAACCACTTTAAACGAAGGAACTATGATTCTAAATTTACTCCTTCCCCATATCTTTCCCTTAACTGGTAATTTTGAAATTTCTCACAAGCAATTCTTGAAGTTTACTCCTCTACTTACTCCGTCAAATAATGAAGTCATTCAAGAAATTGTAACATATGAGTATATGCCATTGGGAGATATCAACAATTCGACTCTGAACATTGACGCACTCGATGGACTGCTTGCAGATAGCCAATTTAATTGTCCTTGCGTTGTTCATGCACTTGACTATGCAGAAGCCAACAATCCGGTTTACCAATATCTATTCACTCATCCTTCTAGTATAGGCATATGGCCAAAATGGTTCGGAGTACCACATGGTGAAGAACTGTTTTATGTGTTTGGAATGCCTTTTATTCCTGAATATAAATTTAATCCTGAAGAAAAAGAACTCAGCCAGAGAATAATGAAATATTGGACCAATTTTGCAAGAACCGGGTGAGTATACTTTTTTTATATTCTAAGAAAAATCTATAAATCTTCAATGTTTTTTTTATTATTATTTCACTCCTTGATCACTCCTCCAAACCTTTGCCCCTTCCCCTCTACAAGTTGTTTAGTGAACAAACGTTGCCTTTCCCATCGTCACAAGTCAGTAATTTATTTTTCTAAAGTTATTTCATTTTCTATTCCTACCTAGTATATCATTTGAATGATATATATTTTTGTATGATATGGAGCTTGTAGATGGTCAATTGTTATGGATTTTAGGAATAAAAATAATTTTATGGTGCTCGTGTCTACAACGAAAGATACATTTTGATTATGTACATACATTTTTTCAAATAGTTAATTTTAATGAAGTAATGTGATACTGTTACTATGTACATTAATTTGTGTTGTTAAAAAGTATCAGTGTATAAACGTTTGAGGAATAAAAAATCGTTACTGCCGTTTATTCACTATAGGAAGGAGGCGAGGATGTTTTTAGATTTATCAGACTTATGGTAACTGATGGGGATGATCCATTTCTCCACCGGTAGCTAATCAGAGATAGCTATTCCAAGAGCGTCGCTAAATATAAATCGTATACGGTGAAGAAAGAAAGAGAATTGTCGCCTTCTCGTGGCCTCTAATACAGCATGTTATTATTTGAAATACTTTGGAATGTAAGGTAGACTCTCTTGATTTTAAGGGACGAAAATCTATACTTTTTTCGTCCTGAAGACTGAGGGGCGGGAGGAAATCCACTTTCCTCTGCCGAACTAATACGGGAATCCGTCGTGGAAAGGGTTATACAACGTTTCTCTAGTCAGTGATTAGAATCGAACTCAGAACGGCTTTCATTGGACTGTCTAGCACTATAGATTCAAATGGCAATTCCACAGAACTACACGGGTCTCAACATTTTGATTAAAATAACTAAACAATTATTCTCCTTTTTCGGGTAAGAAAACCACCGGAGCATTCAGTTTCAACTGAGGCGTGTGGCCTCAGAAGCCTTGGTTCTTTTTCTAGAAGCAAAGTAACTTCATCAGGAATTTACAGTTACATGTGAGTTTACGTGGCTAGAGTTTTCGTTCCAGACACTGACAAAAAAGAATAAATGCACTTTATCTACAAAAAATATATTTAGGTATAAGGTTAATCTACTTATCCTGTTCTGAAAGGAATTCTACTTAAACTTAAAAATTAAAACATTTAGTTTTTAAATCTTTCTTTATTTAGAAACTGTAAGTTACAACTTTTATTTATTGATTCATTTGTATACTAATTTTTCTAATATCTTTGTTATTTATTTATTCATTCACTTATCTATTTTTCTCTACTTTTTCCCGACAGAAATCCCAATATTTCGCCAGATGGTTCGAACCTGAATGATTGGCCACAGTATACCGCTTCGTCACAAAAATACCTAATTCTTGACACAGGAAGTAAAGACGTACGAGACAAACTAAGAATGCGAAAATGTGTTTTGTGGAACCACCTCATACCACATTTAAAGAAATTGCTAGGTAAATAGCTCATCTATTATCTCTTATAATGATTAAAATATTACGATGTGTTTTGTATCTAAGAAAATAGGTTGAAATATAGTTGTAAGCAATTAACACATTTGCTTTTCCAGAATTAAATGAGCAAGGACTTCATAAACTATGAATGAATATTCCTTTCCGAACGGATTTTAAGTGAAAGTATGGAAAACATGTATACAGGTGTTAGATTTGTTTTTACTCTTCCATATTCATATAAAAATTTCACCTTGCGATGGACAGATTTAATTGAAATATGATATTGAAAAAATTAATAAATCACCTAATTTATTTTGTTCCCTAAAGGGGATAGGAGAAGCGCATTCGGTGCTATCTTATGTTTGGAAACTGAGTTGGAATTAATCTAATCCCTTAGCTAATCTGAGATAGCTATCCGAAACTACCAATGAATGATAAACGGCATCTGGAAAAGAGAGTACGGCAGACAACTTCTACCATCTCAAATACCTTAACACTTACCATAATATATTATAATCTGAAAGAGTGTTGATTATTCTCTTCACTTCATGTAGTTTAAATGAGTGATTGCCTTGCACCAGCTTTCTCTGATTGACTACTAGTGGAAATTGAAACTCACTCAGTCTCCAAAAAGTTAGTAGGGTCTGAAACATCCTAGTGTACTCCCTATAAGGGAATAGATTTACGTGCATATATATTATACAGTAGAGCCTGTGTAGCTTAGTGGATGTGGCTTTCAACCTGCCCATAAACCCAAAATTTAAAACATTCTACTACAAAGTACACCACCCTTGTTTGCCCACCAAAATATGGTGCACAGCGAAAGGGATTCCTCTTCAAGGCCCCGCCAGATGTCATTTCTTCCCCCAACCAGAAACACTTTACCACTTAATGATGTACTGTCCTCACACCTCCCGAATATGGAACACGATTCAAACATTCATAAAACACAAACAACCTTTTACAGAACACACATTATACTGGGTAAACGAAGGTAACATTAACACAACTAAAGCAATCGTCATTATAACAACCATGTACTCGATTTGGACATACAGATGCGACAAAATTTACGGAAGGGAAACAGGACCAGACATACTCAGGAAAATAAACAACATATTAAAAGAAACAATCACAGATACCATAAACAGAAACAATCACAGATACCATAAACAGAAACAAAATAACAAGACACGAATGGCGGCAAATAGGTCTCATCTCAGAATTCGAAGAACAACTGCAAATCATAGAAATAAAAGACCCACCATAAATAAAATAAAAAAACATAAAACACACATATACACAATAAAATAAATATACATAAGCGAAAGAAAAGCATATTGTAAACTTTTTTATTAAGCTGTATAACCACTTGTACATTAATTGCTTTATGCTATAATTAGTTGTAGTTCTGTGCATAATATTTATCAACTAACAAATATTATGCACATAAACAAACAAAAACAAACCTTACATAGGTTTAAGGGAAGGTGTCCCCCCCCCCCACAAGAGACAATAATGTAGATCGAATCCCATATGTAATTGGAAATATACCACAAAAATATAGGAATTTCATTATAAAAAAGGAAATATGATTTATGGAAATAGAAATGTGACTGGTAAAGTTATGTTACATTAAAAGAGAAATACTACTCAATTCATGTATAAAGGACTGTAGGAAGAAGCAGACACTGAGCAGATTATGATGTTAAAAAATAAGGAAAAATAAATTGTACATAATATATATATATTATTAAGATATCAAGAAATGTAAATCAAAATGCTAATTAGAATAAGCATCCTATGTACAAATGTATATATGTTTATTTGGATTGTACGTAGATGCTTTAGTGTTAATAAAATATACTTAGTGGATGTGGCGTTTGCACACCACAGCGCTTGACCGCACAAAGGAAGACTTCGTTTCAAATCTAGTCGGCGACTAGAGGAAATTTTTCTAAGCCTTTTTTTTTCGACTGGTTCCCGAGTTAGTCGATCTCTAGCATGGCCAAGTGGGGTTTTTCTCCCAGAAACTAGGGTTTTTCGTCCCATAAACTCAAGAAAATCGACAGTAGAACCCACATTGTTTCAGACATTAAGAATATTGTGTTGGGGTTAGGGACCACAAGATGACGGCACCTATTGAGCCATCTCTTCACTGTGTGCCGCTTAATGAGTGATAGCCTTGGGCCAGCTGTTTCTGATTGGGTACCAGTGGAGATTGAACTGCCCACTGTCTCCAAATATTAGATTGGGCTAAAACGGCCTCGCTTACTCCCTGTACGAGAATAAAGGCGTTAGCTGATTTTTTTTTTTTTTGATATTACATCGTTAGTTGCTATATAGTATATATACAGGATATCGAACGATTACTCAGTATGTTACTGTGAAAATTTTTTGCTTCCTCCATCAATAATAATTTTTATAAAATTATTACAGTGAATGATGATATAATAAATCACGGCACATAATTATTTTAATTATGTTACATAATTAAAAGTAGAAGTAAGATAATCATTTCGTTAAATATTATTATATTTTGTTATCAGAAAGTTAACGATTTCTGCGCGCATGCTCTGCAAGTGCTTCAATATCTTTATTATTCTAAACATATTTTATTATGGAATAATAATAATAATAATAATAATAATAATAAGTGTATGCCTTTTATTCCCTTATTGCGAGAAGGTGAGAACATTTCTTTCAAACTCCACCTAGGTTTTAGAGGCTGAGTGGGCAATACAATCTTCACCTGTAATCAATCAGAAATAGTTGGCCCATGTCTATCACTAATTATAGGTGGCCACCGATGAAGAGACCGGCTAACAAGTGCTGCCATCTGTTGGTACATTACCCTAACAGGATATGTTACTGTCTAAAATGAAGTGGGTTCTACGGTAGATTTTCTTGAGTTTACGGGATGAAAAACCCGACGGGAACAAAAACCCGCTTGCCCATGCCAGAGATCAAGTTACTCGGGAACCTCTCGACGAAAAGTGAGACTGTCCTAAAACGGCTTTGTACATCCCCGGGGTGAATAAAAAAAAGAGTTAGATTTTTTTTTAAATATTTGAAAATGAGTTTCCTTTTCAGTTTTCTGATCGAGATCGCCAAATTATTAAATTATTACAAAATTTATGTTTATGAATATAAAAATTTGATTTTTTTTAATTAGTTTAAGAACGTTTCAGAACGTTTGTGACCTGATTTCCCATTCCATTCTCACCAGCCACACCAGATGATGAGGAAATCGTCTACCAGTTGAATAGATTTACAAATATTCATGATGCACTAGGAATCACACCAGCAGTTTTCTGCCGAAAAGCACATTTTATCCATTAATATATGAGAGAGTATTTCGATATTCCTTTAAAGATGCAAGTGGAGCGAATGGTTCTTATGTGATGTTTCGTGAAATTATACTCCGTTCAGCGTAGGTCAAGAAAACCTCATTGCCTCATGGAGATACACTATCTATTAAAAAAATATCTGCACAATCCTATGTAGTAGTGGAGAGTGTCGAAGTTTTCTCCCATTGGATTCTGGAGTGGTCGAAACGCGTTCTGTGAATAAACGAATTACCCTTCACCATCTGGCAGTCCGACGAACTTGTTTGGCAGATGTCAGGAGAACTAACTGATAGAATATGTTGTGTCATCTGTGAAGTGTGGTGGAGAAGGCATCATGGCCTGTGGCTGTTTTTCATGGTTCGAGCTCTGTCAACATAGTTCTAATGATGGGGAATCTTAACGCTGCAGCCAATTATGAAATTGTAGACAATTCCATGCTTTCAGCATTATGACTCGTTAAAGTCCCTTTCCAGTATCGACACGACTGTTCCCCCCCCCTCACCCTTCCACAATGCTAGGTCTGTGTAGGAATGGTTTGATGAGTTGGGTGTTGCAGAAGTTGGTTGGCCAACACAGAGCTCTGATCTCAACTTTTATGGAATATCTTTGAGATGAATCAGAACGCTGATTGCGAGGCAGGCCAAAATGTCCGACATCAATGACCATCTTCACTCTTCGGGAGGAATGGAAGAGAATTACCGCAGCAATGTACCAAAACCAAAATCTAGTGGAACGCCTTCTCAGAAGATTGAAAACTATCATGTCAGCAATGGGTGGTCCAACTCCATACGAATCCCTCTCGTAATTGATTGAAATTTGCGATGAGCTTCCGGATATATTATCCACCTGTAGTGGATACAATGAATCATTTAACGCTGAACCAGACACCAGAAATATTCCTACCTGAAAACTGATCATCAATGTCTTTAATACAAATAATTTCAAACAATTAAAAGTAGTAAAAAACTTGCAAATAAAAAAAAATCAGAACATTTTTTTTAAAATGTTAAACACTGAAATAGTGTCCAAAACAATACCATCAGGTCGGAACTTTCGTCCTGATTATAAATACATAAAATTGATTTTGATAAGGATTTCCAACTTGGTTTCAATGACAAGCAAACGCAATACTTTCTATTCACTTCAAATTCCTCAACTTTAATAGACACACGACACTACTTCTTACTCCTGCACGAACACAAGATACATTTGTCTACATTGTGTCCATTCATGCCTGTTTTTGGAGACCCATGATTTGTCAGTGTTGTCTCAATCTCAAGCTTCTCGCACAGCATAAATAACTGTCTATCTCTTTCTCTATCTTTCTCTTTAATATATAATCACAATGTGTCCATTTTGTTAATGTATACTCATTTTGACTTTCGTTTCTTTTTAGATCAACGGGAGAGCTGCAAAAAGTAAGAAGGAAACTGCATTTGTACACATTTTCTGAAGGATTCCTTTCACTTAAAGATTGAGATTATTTCAATTCTATTGATTTAAAAAAAACAGTAATTGTATTGGCTTTCTTGAATAAAATTATGTTGACGACGAAACAGGCATTGATGTATACACACTTCAATGCTACCGCGAATGAGAGATGTTTTTAAAATTGCATTAAAGGTCATAATACATTGACATAACATGAGTATTATTTAGTGCTTATCAAATGATACTCCATTCACATAGACTTTGACGTCTTTTAAAAAAAGGACAACCTTCCAACTAATTCGAAATCAGCGAATCTTCTTGAACAGAATTTATCCTTTAACATACGAGGGTGGTATGAAAAGTTCTCGTCCTCGACCATAAATGGCGATGAAATTCTTTTGAAATGATTATAGGCATTTCAAAAGAACGTGTAGGATATATTGCATTCTTCACGCAATTCTTCATACAAAATATTGCGTTTCTGATCTCCTGTGAGCAAGTTTTGTGCAAGACGGGTGCTGCCATTGATCACAGCAGATCTCAAAAACGTACTCGCATGAAAATCTCTGAACAGTGTTTGGAACGTTTTAACAAGAATAACAATAATACTGATTTTGTGCGTCGATTGTTTTACTATGGATGAGACTTGTATTCGCCATTACACACCAGAATCCAAACAGCAGTCAAAACAGTGGACAGAAGCCGGTTGTTCAGGGCCAAAGAATTTTTTCGTCTAGTCGGGTTAAAAGATCGGAATAATATTCCCCGGTTATTGTTTTACCCTTTTCAAGATAATTAATAAACAAAATGCCTTTAGCATCCCAAAACACCGATGACATGATTTTTCCTGCTGATGGAATACCCATCTTTGGCGCTGAACAACCGGCTTCTGTCCACTGTTTTGACTGCTGTTTGGATTCTGGTGTGTAATGGTGAATCCAAGTCTCATCCATAGTTTTATTCTTGTTAAAATGTTCCAAGCACTGTTCAGAGATTTTCATCCGAGTGAGTAGCGGGACATCCATCTTTCACAAAGCTTGCTTACAGCAGATCAAAAACGCAATATTTTGCATGACGAATTGCATGAAGAATGCAATATATCGTACACTTTCTTTAGAAATGCCTATAGTCATTTCAAAAGAATTTCATTGCCATCTATGGTAGAGGACGAGAACCATTCAGACCACCCTCGTGGAATGGAAAGAAACGTCACATGGGTCGAAGGAAATGAAATTTGTTCATCTATCAAGAAACAATTACCTAACGCAGCTTGTGATGGAAAATTCTTGGTCACTGAAACTGCTGGATGTTATGATTGAATCAGAGAAAGTTGGTGCATGGCTACATCGCTGCCAATTGGTGATAGTGATCACGTAGTTTGACTTGATAAGCAGCTAAACGTTTGAAATTCTCGCTGAGGAAGGGTTATATGTGGAATAATAGATCTTATAATTGTGACAAAATCAAGACACCTGGAGACGGTGCCATGGAATTTTCACGACAAAGATAGTTATAGAATATGAGAAATGGTAAAAGGGGTGAAGGAAGTCAAGGATCTGCATATTTAGAGTGAAGAGGATAAATAAAGTAGGAAGTAAATGGATGAATAGCATTATTATGCTGGAGTTGCAAAAAAGATAATCCGAAAGAATATTTCAGTATGTGGTAAGTAAAAGAAAGAATGACTATGATGAAATGATTTTGATGAATGCTGTTGGAAATAAGGCAATAGGATCACACAAGATGGTCGAACTACGAAGTGATCACTTTGCAAAGATGTAGCATCCTCGTGGAGATTTTTCAGTAAGAGATAAGACAAGGGCTCGTATAAAAATAGAGATGTAGACAACATCGCAGTATCTTGATATAAATACACGTGTGGTACTGGATAGGATAACAGCTCAGAAGAATGTGTCAGAACACTGGTAGTGACTGTTACCTGACCGTTTTATTTGAGTCTTGGGTCTGATAGATTTCCAAGGAAGTTTTTGAAGAGGAGGAAATGGTCAGTAATTTCAGTTTACCCAAAATTGCAAAGTAACACTCTGCATTGATTGTTATTCCCTTCGTCGACATGTCAACAGAAAGCCTTGACAATCCCAAAACGCTGTTACCCTGACATTTCAGACAGTGGGAGCAGTTTTGAATTTTTTGCGCACAGGAGATTGTTGATGTTTCCAGGTGACGGAATCTTTTTTGCACTCCAGGGTAAAGTGATAAATCTACATGTCATCCTCTCTTACTAGGCGAGCGAGAAAATCCCCGCCTTTGTTGTATCGCAACTGATTCTCCATACACTTCCCCATGCGTGTTGTCTTGTGCTCCTCTGAAAACTGTCGGGATAGTAGCGGAAGCACATCTTTCGAAAGCCAAGAACATCGTGAACAATTACGTAAACAGTGGACTTACTCAAGTTCGCCACTTGTGCAATTTCACTTAGTTTCACTCTCCGGTCTTCAAAAACGATGTCTTTAATATGCGGAAAATTATCTTCTGCCTTGCTCGATGAAGGCCTGTCCGTCCGATGTCGATCTTCAAATATCCTAACCAATTCTGACCAAAGTGTTCAATTTTCTTAGCCTAAAACAAAGAAAAATAATTTAAATAAATCGGTCTTCATTTTTAAACAGAAAGTGCTTCGTTTTCTTATTTGCGCTAGCTGATGGTGGGGATCTAACCTATAATTCTTTGTTCTGCCAATTTGGCGTCATCGAAGCTACGTAGGCATAGAAGAGTCTTTGAGATTGGTTATTTAGTACGTTTTTCACTTAAGGTAGTATGGGGTTGCAATGTGAATATAGGTTTCCTATCTGCGTGTCACGTATTCTGTGTGCTTAACTAGTTCACCAATCCCTTCATATATCGGGGGGAGGGAGGGGGGAAAGGCATTAAAAGAATCAGCATAATAAATACGTTGTCGGCTAAGAGAATCGTCATTGATCACGCGAGGGAGGTTTGTTATAAAAATAACATTAAGCAATGAATAGGATTCGATAAATACGTTGTCCGTGTCGAGTAATGGCACACTGGACAAATTACAATTATTTAATAAAAAATAACTTTCTAAACAATTTTTTACTTCTTTAAGAAAATAAACAAGAATATGAGTAATATATAAGCCATTTTAGTAAAAAAATCATCATCAAATTCCTTATATGTACAGGAAATTAAGATAGTACAACATGCAGTTATCTTACTACCTTCCTATTGACAATTGTTAAAACTCAAATATTATCAAATCTAAAAATTCTCTTCTCTAAGGCACTTTTCACTGTATCAATCAAGAAAATTGTATCAATTGAGAAGATAAGTGTTCTTTGCCATCCGGGCAAAGAACACTTTTTTTATCAACCTTCCCTCTCCCATCCTGTTTAAGTGGCTGTTCCACCTGAGATTAGCACTGCTGACACATCTTTGAATGCTTACAGTGTCCACCACCGTTCGTTGCCTAATATCTTCATTTTAAATATGATACTGCCATATGTTCAGTCCCCTAATCTTTCTCAGATCTCTCATATCTGTGGTTTCCAGTCTTCGATTAAGAGTTTTATTTCTAACCCAAATCTCAGATCCATTAATTAAAATTGGCTTCAATACTGTCTCGTTTACAGCTAGTTTATTGTTTTGAATAATATCTCTCTTATTCCATACAAATGTATTCAGTTAATTTGCTACTATACCCGTTTTGCAAATCCTGCTGTCTATCTCCATATTTAATTTGCCCTCAGCACTAACAATTGTCCTGAAATAGCTGAACAGTTTCACAATTCAGAATGCAATTGATGTGTTCAATTTTTCTACTATTTTCATTATATTTGAATTTTATTGCAGATTATTGTACGTTCTTCTTCTTCTTCTTCTTCTTCTTCTTCTTCTTCTTCTTCTTCTTCTTCTTCTTCTTCTTCTTCTGCAGCTTCTTCCACTTAAGTGGGGTCACTGTTGATGATGAGTCTCCTCCACATCCTCCTGTCTTGGGCTGCCACCGCATCCAAGTTCTTCATCCTCAAGTCCTCTTCTACCAGCTCCCTCCATCTCTTCTTTGGCTGCCCACGCTTCCTCCTTCCTTGCACATCCATCTGCATGACCCTTCTTCCCACATATTCGTCCTCCCTCCTCATCACATGACCAAACCATCTCAACCTTGCCTCCTGTATCTTCGCTCTTAAGTTTGTAACTTTCACTGTTCCCCTCACATAGTCATTTCTCAGACGATCCTTTCTGGTCACACCGCACATCCACCTAAGCATTCTCATCTCTGCTACTTCCATCCTGCTGATGTTATTTTTCCTCAGGGCCACAGTTTTTATTGTCTGAATATCACATCCAGTATTTGTTATTCAGAATTTCTCTCACCTGTTTTTTCTTCTTTTCTACGAACCTAATTATGTCGATCTTGTAATTATCCAATTCTTCTGTTAGTTCAATTTCTTTTTCCATCGATGCTTCTTACATTGATAGCACCAATATTGAACTCTGCAGATGTTGAGTTGGAATGTGTTCCGGGATTTGTTCCAGTAGCCGATTCTGCGCTGTTCGCACTGGTTGCCTGACGAAAAAAAAAATGGCAGCCTTGTTTAATCGGCGACGATCCACCCGGCATGAAATTCTGTCATTTTGTACCATTACTTAGCATTATGATTTAAGCCAAGAAGAATATAATTTGTTCGTTTAATTCCGAAATTGCCAGCCTGTCATTGTACGTTCCAGATGGATAACTAACAAAATGCATCACAAGACAGTGAGGACTGGACATTGCGTCAGAAGTTACATTCCTTAAAAGGCTAGGGAGACATTTCCTCCCAGGTATCGACTTTGGGAGTATCCTTAAGAACCCTAATAACAAAAAGTAAGCCAACAAAAATATATTTTCAAAAACTCCAATATTTACTATTCTTCTTTTTACTATTCTTCATATTTTTTTTGACTTCTTCTGCTTGGAATAGTTCTCACACAAAGGAAGAATTCTCCTAAGAACGATACAGCTGTACTAATCACTACATTTATTGGAAAATATAGTTAAAAATGTAGTTTGTCTTGAGCGAGTGCATCTATCCCATGCATCATCCGAATTGTGACATAGAGGTCAGGGACATGGCCCATAGCTAAACAAATATTGGACACAATGACGAAAACTGACGACGGAATTGAGAGAACCATGGCAAACATCCAAGTGAAAGATAAAATAAGGAATGAAGATATAAGAAAAGAAACAAGTGTTGGACATTGAGAAACAGATTTTAAAATTACAATGGAGATGGGAAGGACATATTGTACGGATGAACACCGATAGATAGACAAAAACCGTCATCAAGTAGCACTGAAGAAAGAAGAAAACCTGGAGGACAAGAGAGAAGATGGAAAGATGCTTAGTGGAGAAGGCTGGAGAACGACGGCTTCGGAAAGCCTCTAACTATCTCTGTTCAATACTTATATGGTTATAAAAAGGGCCGGAAAAAGAAGAAGAGATTGTTTTGAAAATGTCAATATGTCAGCGTACTTCTTAGTAATTTTTTTAGCATTTATATATATATTAAAAATGGATTATTATACAGAACATTCACATTGAAGAAATATTGGAAGCAAATGTGTGGTGCGAATTTTGACAGATCATGGAATATTCGGTTTCTTGAAATCACTGAAAAGATGCCATTTGCTGTGATATATCGATGGTTTCTTCAGTGTTTATAATAATACTGCGAATATAATAATACCCCGTAATGTTGAATTTCAATTGAGAATTGCTATACTATAACAGCTACTGTAGTCTTTAAAATCATTGAGCACATTTACACTTGCAAGATTTAAATTAAGACGGGTTTGGAAATTTGCGTGCGTTCGTGTGTGCGTGAGGGGGGGGGATATCACAGGTAGAAACTGGACATTGAGTATAAGCAGTCAGTAAGGAATGAAGAATGAGAAACGTTCCTTGCCTTGGTTAAAGACAGAAGGTTATTCCATCTGTTAAGTTTTTGTTTGTCAAACAGTAACAGTACGTCTCTATTTTCAATCACCTTCACTACTGAATGCCTCCTTCGGTGATTTAATACGTTTATAACTTGTTGGTCTGATTGGTTGAAAGCAGAGTTAATTGGCTTTTGGCTGGAGAGAGGATACGCAAACGACTCGGCCAACGAGGTCGGTAATTTTAATTGACGATGATTGAGTTAAACCTTTTACAGAGTTAAGAAGAAAGAAAAAGAAAATAATAATTAAAATTTAATTGAAAATTTTAAAATGATTATTAATAAAGAGAGAATTTTTTAAAAAAATGAAAAATATGAAGACGCCATTATCTTTTTCTATTAATATTACATATTAGTTTTGCCGTTGCTTCTTAAATTGTCAAGATTGATTCTCAAACAGTCCTTTTTAGGACTTCCAGGGTAACAAATGGCAATGCTGTAGCCAATGAAGTTTTAACTGAGGCTCGGCTATTGCCGTTACCCAGCCAAGACTAGAGCTTTTTAGCTCAATAACACTCCATCCACACAGATTTTCTTCATTCAGATGACGGGATAAAGAGTCAAGGACTCAGTCCATCGCCCAGTTCTTTTAAGAACTTTAAGAACTTTAAATTGTCAATTAAAGGCCATCGTTTTTAATGTTTCTGCTGATATTATTATTCGATAATCTTTAGCTAGTGGAAAACTGTCATTTTTAAGTAATGGTAATTTTAAATAATGGTAATCTCTGAATTTAAATTGCTACTGGAAACCAAGAATTGGATTGATTAAAAAGAAATGACTCTTCTCTGTTTTGTATTTGAGTAAATAAACAGTGTCCACAGTGCGATGCTAATATTACAAGATTAGTTACACTTTCGTCAGAACACATTACAAAATCAAAGAGAATTTTTATCATAATGGTAAAAATGTTAGAAAACATACAGTGCCTCCTGGTGTCTCATTTAGGTATCTATGAAATGTTGAAAGTATTTGTTTACTACGCCATTATTTGATGAACGCAACTAACTTTGCACTGAATTTGCACTTCGCAAATATGAAATGTTAATTTGCCGATGAAAAATTGAGAATGTTTGCACTCTCATTTTTGACGTATATTAACGCCGTTTTATTTATTTGATTAATTAGATAATGTTTAATTTCTGAGAGAGATTTTTGCTTATAATTTTAATTTTATTCATCGCATTAATATCAGGACCAAAGAAAACATTCTAACATAGAATGAATACAAATCACACCCAAGTTAATGTTAAAAACGATACTAAAATTTTGCAATTTCCTAAGTGGTTAAATGAATTCACCTGTTCTGAAATCTTGTTATCTATTATTATTTTAGTTCTTACTGGATCTTGTCCATTAAAGGCCATCGTTTTTTTTTTTAATTTTTTCTGTTGATATTATTATTCCATAATATTTGGCTATCTTATTTAAATTTAAAATATCTTTCTGTAAGTTATATTCAGAATTTGAATTATTATTTGGTCATTAGCAAAAAGGAGAGTGTTTAATTTCACTAAGCAAATTTTTTTTAAAAAATATTATAGTTTATTATACTCGCTCTTTTGTAAGCAAAACAGTAAGTTGTATAATTTTCTTTCTGTATTTTCATTAATTTGATTTTAATGAAAAACGTCTGCGTTTGTCCCCCTTTTTTTTTTTAATTTCACAAAATACGGAAACGCCTCTTATCGTGGATTTGACTCATTTTAGTTTTGCCTACTGGAGAATTTTATTTCAACCGAGAAGCTGGAATTCATAGAAAAAGTTGTCGAGAGATTCCAAGTCGTATTGTAATATGATCTTTACAATCTCATAAAAGGTGTATGCATAACTATTGCATCCTCAGCTAAAAAACTGGGATTTCGAAACTTGATGTTTAGGATTTCGATGGACATTTGCCAAACTATTTTAATTTTAATGTCATTCAAACCATTTCTATGGTAAAATTAAGGGAAAAAAATTCTCTCTCGAAGTTGTATGGAGTTTTTAGAACAGCGTAACTTTGTAGGAGATCTGAAAACCAACAGAAATGTTAAAAGTCAAAATTTGTAATCGAATCAATTTCAAATTCCGTTTTCGCGTTAATCCCTTTGATGGTTTGTTGTCAGGATGTATTATTTGGAATAATTTGCTGTATAATAACTTTCGCTATTCTATCTATCCTAGTGGTTGATAAAATATCCCCTTTAGTGTTTTTCATTATTTATTTTAATTTGGAACATTATTTATTGAAATGATAAGAATAACGCCTTTCTGGTTTCTTGGAATTAATTTGAAATGGCATTTAGAATTATTTATGTATCCACCAGTTTTTATACATTGAAAAAACGCCAACATTGAAATGCAGTACGATGGAGTGAAATAAAATGCATTAGCTGCAATTATGGTCAAAAAAATTAATTTTGTTTTTGTTCGTTTAATTTTGTTAGGCTTTTTAGTGTATTTTTTTTCTTTTCTCTGGATACACCTTTATCAAGGTCCTACTTTCTTCTAATAATGTATTTTTGTATTGTTTCGAAAAATTATTTTGTATGCGTTCATATGCTTTTCTTTAATTATTATTATCAATGTGCTTATTCCCCTGATTGCATCTCACGTTTTCCGTTGATACCCTACAAAGTAATTATCGTTATTCCAAAAAATATATATAAAATTCTTATGTATAATTTCTTTATATAGAAGACTTTTAAAATTATTAATAATAAATGTTGAAAATTGTCGTCAAATGTCTGTGGTAATTTGAAATTTTTGATTAAGACGCCATAAACTTTTAATGATAGTCTTATTGGATGATGCATTTCACTGAAGTTTTAACAGAGGCTCGGCTATTGCCGTTACCCCACCATGACCAGAGCTTATAGTTCAATAACATCCCATCCATACATTTTCTTCGACAGCATTCTTGCTTCACCCATCTAGTCCCCCCAAAAAAGTATTATTCAGCCATTTGTGAGCAGATGTACAGAACTGGGATCGAGACTTTAATTATGAAAATGTGTTATATGCGGTTTAAGTGTAGTTCTGAACCTATTAACGTCGTTAATAGGTTCAGAAGTTTGTTTGCGTGTGTGAAAGGCAAAAAAAAAGGTATGTCTTAAAAAAAAAAAAAAAACAGGTCGCAGATTGTCCCTTTACATCGATTGGCGAAGGTGTAGAACTACAGTATTTACAAAATAAGGAAAAGTAAGAAAATAAGAAGGGGGAAATGAGATAATACAGTGATCTTCTTTGGAATTCATTGAATAAGTTGAATTCGAATTGAATGGAATTGAGTAACTTCTGTGACAAAATCTATGAAAATATAATCAGCATTACAAAGTTTGCGCCTGAAGTATTTTCAAGACTGAAGCAACTTGTGGTAAAGGTGGACCAAGCTCTCATCACTCCTTGTCATAGTATCTCCCACTACCCACTCTGGGTAGTGGCCCTTCCCTTAATGCATAGCATTATGCATGTCCGCAAGGAGATGTGCTTTGCATTATGGGAAATACTAGAACAAGAAGTGATTAGAGCTTGGTCCACCTCTCCCACGAGTTGTCTCAGTCCTGAAGATACTTCAAGCACAAGCTTTGTTTGTTTACACTTGGATAAAGGATTAAACTATATTTAATAATTACATTTGGCCCATCAATACAATTCTGTGACTTCTAACGATTTATTCCAAAGAAATTAACAAATGCAGTTTAACAATCAAGGGACAGAAAACTAGGATTATTGTTGGGGATGGAGCAACAGTAGTACACAATGTCATTGTTTGATTGCTAGCGTATTTGAAGACCTTAATGCGACATCAGTGACCGAAGTCTTGTAAAGTAACAGGACAAAAGAAATGGAATTCACAGTATAAAATGTGTTTCCACCTCACCTCTCAGGTACGTTCTTTCATTTATATCTAAGGCTGTTCTTAGTCTCCATTAAGGATGAGAGAACTCGTTTGAATTGCCAATGGATGCTGATAGAATTTGAAGGGAGGGTGTCAATGCTTACTTTTATGGACAGAATGTTTAAAGTGGGCAGATGATTCTTGAGGGATACGTTTAACCAAGGAAAGAGGACTTTGGAATCCTTTTGTCTAACGACCATTAAACTAAAATTGAAAATCTAAACGTTTTGCCAACAAGATATATATATATATATATATATATATATAGTAAACTAGTAGTATCTTTTTTAAATATATCCTGTCATCTTTTCTCTCGGTAATAGTCATTAAACCTTTTTTATAATATTCCAACCGAGTAAAAATGAATTTTGAAAAAATATATATATGTTATATTGAAATTATATATATTGTTGATTCTTTAGCAGGTAACTGATGTTGGGTAGGATTTCTTAACGTTGGTATCACTTTACAAAGAGATTTGCTTATCACAGATCTCCTTGCTTAGACGTATATCGGCTGACGCAATCTGTGGAATTCTGGGAAGTACCATAAGTAAACATGTTCTCGTTTGTTTTCAATATATTTTTATATATGTTATGGGTATTTGACAAAAGTTTAGATTACAAATCCACGCATATATTTAAATACTTCTAAGGAATTCTGAACATTCAATCGTTCAAAAATGACACTGTTTTCATGTAATCACATTGTGGTGACACAATTATGGAAATAATACAGGCATCAGCCTTTCAACACTCGTACTATGAGCTCGGCATATCTGTTTGTTAAGATCAAACAAATTCATCGGTTTATGCTTCCTTATGTAGTACAAAACGTTTTCGTCCAGTGTGATCAGTCATGGGGTTAGTTTTGACGAATATGTACAGTTGGTACTTTATTCATGTTACGAATATTTTTATTGGACTTTCTTTCCGTCTTTCTGGTTCCATAAATTTTTAGAAAGACAGATCGGGAATTAACCTTATAGAAGATAAGCAACTTCTGGTCCCTTATTCCGAAGTTTTCTCTTTTACTTCGCACTTGCTCTTCATACTTTGGATATCACTCTTTGCACTCCAGTGTTGATTTATTCTTTCATTCTTTCGAGATCGAATATCACCTTATTTATTGAGAACACACACACACACACACACACACACACACACACACACACACACACACACACACACACGTTCTGCTGGAAGTTTTGTACTCCAGGAAATATTGAACCGTTTATGAACAGAAATATCAGATCAGGCAGATTTCAGAAACAAGGGAGGGAGTGGGGAATATTTGACTGTAGTTACATTGCAAGTATTTGTCAGTATTGATCAAAACAGTCCATGGAATTGTGACGAAAGAGGTGGACATACTTGATCATTTAATTCTTTAAAACACAGAAGTGTGTGACACCAAGAAGCAGCACTAAAGACAGTGTTTTGGAATACGGACTGGCTCGAGTAGGGGAAAAAAAGGGGATATACATAGTTTTCTTATTATCATATCATATTAAACATGAATAAAACGCAGTGATGTATTCGCTTCTGGATATTTGAAAGAATTTTTGATTTAGCAAGAAAAATAGAGGTGTTGGAAAGTTGCATCACCAGGGTCCAGTATAAGAATGAAGGTCAATGTGAAGAAGGCATTAAAAGAAGCATAACTTTAAAAAAAAAAACGATATTTATTATTATTATTATTGCTGTTGTTGTTGTTGTTGTTGTTACGGGCAACTCCAAGGAGTCGACAGACTCATCGAGGGAGGCCCTAACATCATATCAAGACCAACTATTCGACATTCACACAGTATCTATCATACCTTGCCTTGAACTCATTCACGGTCGTAGCACCCACAACAGACTCTAGAAGCTTATTCCACTCATTCACCACTCTCCAAGTAAAAAACCTAGCTCTAACACCCTTGTCAACCACGCTCTTGCCCAGCTTCCATGCATGGCCCCTAGTCCTCCCACCACCAGTCATATTTTCAAAAATATCTTCTGGATCAATCTTATAGAAACCCTTCAGTCATTTGAATGTCTCAATCATATCATCCCTCCTTCGCCTATCGACCAATTTCTGCAACCCACAAATCTTCAACCTATTCTCATACGGTTCATTCCACAGACCTGCTATCATCTTGGTCACTCGTCTCTGGATCCTCTCCACTTCCTCCCCATCACGAAGAAACCCTGGTGCTCATAACTGGGCACAGTAGTCCAGGGATCTTATCAAGGCTCGATACAGAGGAAAAACAACTTGTTTGTCTCTGCATGTTAAAGTATTTTTCAGAAGCCAAGTGATTTGGTGAGCTGTTTTAGTTACTTTTGCAATGTGCCCCCTAAACTTCAATTCCCAATCCACCAACACTCCCAAATCCTTGGCCTCATCAATCTCCTGGAGTACGGTTCCACCAATGTGATATACTGCTGCTATTCTTTTCACCCCAAAGTGCATAACCTTACACTTTGGCACATTAAATTGACATCCATTTTTCCTAGCCCAGTCCTCTAAACTATCCAAATCAGCCTGTAAAATTTTGACATACTCTGCACTCATTTTGACATGCTTTGCATCATCAGCAAACAAGTGAACACTTCCTCTCCAATATCATTGATGAACAAATTGAAAAGCAGTGGTCCAAGAACAGAGCCTTGCGGCACTCCACTAGTCACAAGCCATCTTTTAGACTCCACTCCTGAATAAACCACTCTCTGGTATCTCTCCTTCAACCACCCTCCTATCCATCTCACCAACCCTATATCTATCCCCATCTGCTCCAGTTTACTGATTAGGGTTCCATTTGGTATCCTATCAAAAGCCTTGGCAAGGTCCATTAGTATTACTGTAAACCCATTACCCCTATCCAGTTCAGCCGTCACTGTGTTATAAAACGTGAGCATGATCTACCCTTCACAAAACCATGTTGTCCCCCATACAATATCCCATTTTCATCTATCCAACCTGTATTCTTTTCTTGACTAATTTCTCTAAGACCTTGACAATGATTCCTGATATGCTAATCGGTCGGTAATTTAAAACAGCAGTCTTGGAACCACCTTTATGCAATGAAACTATTTTCCCCTCTTTCCACCCCCTCGGGACTAACTCAGACCCGAGACTCAAATTAAACAAAATGGTCAAGGGTACTGACAATTCTTTAGCTGCTTTTCGTACAACACGAGCTGGTATACCATCCAATCCCACAGATGTATTGACATTGAGGTTATGCAATAGACTACTCACCTCCACTTCATTCACCACAATTCCCGTATAATCTACTGGTACATTCGTTTCTGCAATGTCACCACCTGGATGATATATTCTTTCAAAGTGCTCACTCAGTACCTCAACTATATCAACTGATTCAGTTACCTCCCTACCATCGGCATTCTTTAAAATCATTCTGCCATGTACATTTTTCCTTTTACTTGCTACATATCTAAAAAACTGTTTAGGATTCTCTTTAGCCTGCATGGCCAATGTTCTTTCGTAATCCTTTTTTGCTTTTCTTACCACACTCGTGACCATTCTGTCCTGCGCTTTATACCGTTCGTGTGCCTGCCGGTCACCTTTCTCCTCATATTCCCTCCATAGTTGTTTCTTTTTTTGCAGCTCAAGCTTAATGGTGTTATTCATCCATTTAACCCCTACTTGATTTATAATTCGGACTCTAGGTATACAGTCAGCCGTTGCTTCATGCAAACACTTCTTAACTGCCTCCCATGCACTATCAACTTCTAGTCCTTGCAGTTGTACATGCCATGGCACTGAACCAATCAAACTCCTAAGCTTGTCATACTTTCCATCCCGATAATTCCACATGTACCTTGTCTTAATTGAAAATTCTACACCTTTAGCCACCTCCCAAGTCAAGACCCTATGATCACTCTCACCCATTGGTGGCAATGTGGTCATATTGGTTACAGCCTAGTAATTACATCCTTAGATGTAATTACTAGGTCAAGCACTCTCTGACCCCTAGTATTTTCCATTACATGCTGTCGCAGATAGTTATCCCTTAATAACCGCATAAAATCCAATTCCTTCCTCCCGTGTGTCCTCTCCTCACTCCAATCAATGCAACCATTGTTGAAATCTCCCATAATAATCACCCTCCTTCCACTCATTTCTTCTATTTGCTTGTGCATACTGTCACCACCATCTTTTCCATCACCTGGTCTATAGCAGCACTCAATTGTATATTTAGTTCTGCTAGCCACAATCTCACACCAAATGGCCTCAGATGTGCTCTTTTCTCTATCCTGCAATTCAACTTCTATTCTCCTTGGCTGTAGTTCATCAGCTATCATCAACAATACTTCTCCCCTCATTTTATTCTCCCTGTCATTCCTAAACACACTATACCCATCACATTCAATCCCACTAGCTATATCATCTACAGTCAGTCATGTTTCAATAATACCAATAACCTGTGGTCTGGTAGTGCCAACCATGGCCAAAAACTCTTCTTTCTTGTTCCTAATACTCCTAGCATTAGTGTACATGAATTTAAGATCCCCATTAGTCCCAACCCTACCTCAAATCCTTATATTAACTGTCCCACTCTGATTTGTTGTCCTTATTTGCTCGGGCATATTATATTCATTCTTACATTCAACTGGCTCCCTAAGGACTGTATATCTACCCCCCCTTAATAAATCTAGTTTCCCTGAATTTGCACATCCACCACATTCAGCAACACTTTCTCAAGTCTTCTTACACCGTAACCATTCAAATGCAAGCCATCCATCTTATATAGATCCTTTCGCCCATCGAACTCACTCCACAAATTCCACACCACTCGTCATACATAACCCACGCATAACGTTATTCGCAATTATGGCCCTACTTTTAAACATTTCACTGTCATACCGTGGCAAAACACTAATCATTCTAACTCTCTCATTCTTTTCTTTTGCTACCTCAAACAATTCATTCAGGTCTTCTATCATTTCCATTTTGTCTCCTTTCAAATCCTTCGTACCTGCCACAACAATCATTTCTTTCACCCTTTCCTTTTGCTCTCTAATAGACTCAGTTACATCCTTTATGGTCGCACCAGGTTGGTACGATTTTGTCAAATCCTCTACTATCACACCTCGTACTAACGAGTCTCCATACAGCACTCTATCCTTCATTTTGTTCATGTTCACACTCATACGTCTATTTTTCCTGTCATACTTTTTATTATTGGCTGGTTCATTCAGTCGACTTTTGCTCATACGCTCTAGCTGCTGTTTTGCCCTTTGCATCGCACCATTCAACAACGCGATCTCACTCATTGCATCTATCTCATATTTTTTATTCTCAGTAAAACCATTAATACTATCATTCACACTCTCACAATTCTCTGGTACAACTTAGCCATTTCTTGTCATATCCCTATTTTCTTCATTCTGAAGTTTAACAAAAAATATCACACTCACGATCCGAAATACTCTTCAATTACTCATTCTCCCTACATTGTCTACACACATTCACTCCTTTATTATCATCTAACCACACTCAAACCGCACTCCGCAAAGCGTACATTTCGCAGCTAGTACACCGAATCATCTCTTTTATACTACCGTTCTTTGATAAAGATGGCGAACCATCATTACTGGCCGCCATTTTTCTTCGTACTGAAGCCATATTTACTTGCAACGTATTTTATCAAATTATAAATTATAACTCACCCCAAAACACACAAAAGATGCACTAAGAGACAAGGCAAACAAAACTACGCAATATTAAATAAATTTATCAACGATAACTGAAAATAATACTTATCTTATCCGGAGCTTTCACGAACACTACAAACTAAGAATCCCTCTAGCGGCGACAGCCCCAATAAAATATGTTATAAAGACACACAAAATACTCTAAAAACATGAAAATCGTTCTAATATACTATAAAACCAATTTTCTAAGGAAAAACACACAAAAAAAAACAAAAATCACAAATTTTACACGGTGTAATTTAGGTGATTTTACAATCACCTAAATTACACCGACTACTCACCATATAACCTCGAACCCCAATCCAATCCAATTTAATTGTCCAAAATTGTGAAAGATAAACATGTTGGTCAGGGCATGAAAAATAGCACGTAAAGAATGGTCTTTCCAAAGATGTGAAAGCTTAATCGCAGGAAGCAAGAAAGTTAGTCAATTCAGCTGAATTCTTATAGCCGTAGGAGAGATTATTAAGCATTTCTGGGCTGTAAAAATAATTTGATTTCTAACAGAAGTTATTGTACTTTGTGTATAGTATGAGAACAGATGAATTACTGGAAAAACGCAAATCGGTTTAGGAGGGTTGACAGCATTAAAATCAGGGAAAAAAGCGAAAGCGTTGTGGGGACAACATAGAGGAACTTACTTGAAGTCACAACTGTTGAAAGAAGTGGCGAAGAGTGAAGGAGAGCCCCTATTCGTACGTTCAAAGAGTTGGAAAAGTCGATGTGACAATACTGATCGTATTCGGGTGGCTTGTCTTTTATTCCAAAATATTTGAGTTACAAAAATAAACAAAACAGAAATCGTCTCTTATTGAGCATTTGTACAAGGACTGCTGTACAAGCAAACCTCATAAACAAGCGAAGACCAATCGCTCCGAGGCTACCTCCACACTTGGTAATATCTTATTTTTTATGAAACAATTGTGATAAATTGAAGTACCCTCTTTCACGATATATTTAAGTTTGTCTTATAAAATAATATTTTGATATAACATAACGCAAAAGCGAAGATATTTACATTAATTATTTTAAATTATTATATTAAGCTAATTGTAATTTTTAAATATATTTAAATATTATTTTATAATTTCAACTAATTTTTATATAATAACATACGACATTAGATTATAAAAATAATTTATATATTTGAAATCAGTCATTATCGCATCCAAACAATCAGCTCATTTTACAATATCTTCAAGTTTGTCTTATGTAAAATATTTTAATATAACATACGATTAACGATTAACATTTCTAACTTCAAGGGTGAAGCAAAATGCTTTTCATACTCCGTGCTATCTGATAGGGAAACAATGAATGGAAACATTTATGAGCCAATTGCTCTCCCTGAGTGGGCTTGGAGATTAAACATCAAAATTGGAGTTTAAGATGGCTTTTGGTCTTTTATGTTTGAAGAAATCCGTTGATTCGTAATTTGCAGCTAGTTGAACCAGTTTGTTGGGGTGTACAGATGCTTTTGAAAAGAACTTTGTCGCTATAGTTTGCAGGAAAGTGTAAATATAGAGGACATCTGTGTCCTGATGGAGTTGTACATTTCTAACGAACCATGGAGAATTTAGGATCATACGTAGAAATTTATTTTGCACTCGTTGTAATTTGAGAATGTTAGTATCAGCGGTATGGCTCCAAGCTGGAGAAGCGTAAGTGAGTATAGGGCGAACCATCAGTTTGTAGATAAGTAGTGTGATTCTGGTGTTTACTTTACTTTAGAGGATAGAGTTGAGCAATGGTTTTTGATCCCTTTGCACACAGTGCCTTGATATGACAGCTGAAAGTTAGCCTTCTGTCCAGTAGTACACCAAGATATTTGACTTCTGTTTGCCACGGGATTTTTGTGTTAGGAAGTTGTCCCCTTTACAAAGCATTGGTCTTCTGGTGAATAGTATGGCTATGCTCTTCTGGGGATTTACTTGCACTCTCCATTTGGAGAACCATTTTTCAATCTGTAATAGGTTTTCTTGCAGTTTTTTTAGCAAGATGTTGTTGTAGAGATCTGGTTAATATTGCTGTATCATCCACATAGAGGGTCATGATGGATGACAATGGATTGTGTGGGATATCAGACATGTGTATGGAAAACAGAATCGGAGCTAGTAAGGATCCTTGTGGGACTCCAGCCAAGATACGTTTCTGGGCTGATACTGTACCGTTGATCTTGATTTCCATACATCTGTCAAAAAAGGTATGATTTAATTAGGTGAACCGTTTCCAATGGTATTCCAGTTGAGATCACTTTATGCAGCAATGCGAAATGTCAAATTTTATCAAATGCACTGGCTATGTCAAGGAAAAGTCCCAGTGCATTGATGCCAATTGTATCTAATGGAGATGTATTCGACTAGTCTATGTATCTTGTGTGGTACTATGGAATTCACGAATACTAAACTGCTCTTTAGGAAGAATGTTTAACTTGGGTACAGAGGCTTGGAATGTGGTGAGAATGACTTTTTCTGCGATTTTATCCAAATTCGAGATGAGGCTGATGGGCTGATAATTTTCAGGCAGGGGTGGGTGTTTTCCGTTGTTATGGATTAGAATTATATCCGCCACCTTCCAACAGGAAGGGAAAATGTTTGAAGCGGAGGATGGAATTAATTATGTTTGGTCCGATGTGCAATAGCTATACAAGGCAACAGCTTAATCACCTAGACCTGATGGTGGTGATGCCATCAGGTCTAGGAGCCTTTTTGTTTTCTACTCTCTTGATTATATCATATATTTCTGATGTGGGTGCAATTTCATTGGAGCAGGTTACAAAAGATTTTAATGAACATCTGACATATGAGAGTTTACATTGCTTGTCTAAGTTTTCTGCTGTTGCTTTGGCTTTATCTGCATCGGTGTGGATGAGGCCCAGATCTGTTTGGAGAGGGGGGGGATTTGTTTTTGTTTATGATCTTTCTTATTAGATTCCAAATGGAGCGATTGTCAGGATAGCCGAAAGTCAATCTTTCTTCCCAAATTTGACTTCTACATTCTTTAAGGGCATCTCTCACACTGCAGAATTCATCCTATTCATGATTCGTTTGTCTTGTGATGTGCAGGTATAATGAAACCTTTTACTAGCCTTATTTTTCTCCTTGATCAGGTTCACGATATCTTCGGGCAAGTGGTTGGGCCTGAGGGCAGTTGTGGAAGTAGTGACTGCAGTAAGGGCTCTGTTAATTTGTTGGGTCAAATCTTTAACAGCTGTTTCAATTTCTTCTTTGAATTTTATAAGCGGAACATGGCCAATATATTTCGGGAGTGCTTTGGACAACCTTTCCCATGATATGAATGAGTGTGTGTAGGGGGGGACAGTTTTTCTTGGTTTCCCAACTGCAGCAGTATTGGATTATGGTCAGATGAAAGATTATTCAGTGTCATTAAACTGTGCTGGAGTCTCACATTCTGCAGTATGACTATGTCCCAGACATCAGCAGTGAAATACGTATTGTGATGGGTAGGTTCAGTGGGACCCCACAACTGCATTTTTGGATCCTGTATAGTTAGCAACTATATGGCCATTCCTATTGGAAGTTCGACTGTTCCGGGCGTTTGTCACTAGCAATAGTGACAGGCTTTCTGATGCCCAATACATCATCCAAATCCGAGGAGAGTAATGATTTTAATGGAGGATTGTATGCTGTATAGATTTTTAGTTCTACCAGCAGAGCTCGTGAGAACCTATACAGCTGTATCCTCAAGGTTAGTGGCATGTGGATGTTTACAGAGTTATGACTAATAGAATTCTTGATGAAAATGGCAGTGCTGCCGCCTTTGTGGGTCAGCCTGCCAATTCTGTACAGATGATATCCCCTAATTTTGGGGTTGTCCGATGGTCTCATATGCGTTTTACTTTTCAAAACTACATCTGGCTGATGTCTTTGGTGAACTTTTGGAGCTTCAAGACCTTATTTTTGAGGCTGTCTCGTTCCATCTGCAGAGAGTCTGGATTTAGTTTATTCCTGTTTATGAGTGAGTGCTGTGAGGATGGTTTGTGTATTCTTTACAAATCTTTTAGTAGAGGATGGCGTAGGGTTGGATCTGCTGATTCTAGTAGCATATTTGCCAGAGAGGAGGTGATGGTAGCTGTCAGGTTGATGTGTGGTACTGGCAGATCTTGTTCATGAGTTATCTGTTTAGAACAGACTACATCCGCATATGTCCTTGTCTGTCTGTCTTTGTTGAGTTGTTCTTTTAAAGGCCTCTGACTGCGGCAGATGGGCTTCTGACAATTTTTGCTGGTCATTGAGAGGCTGTGGAGCTAAGGCCTCTGGCATGCATCTACTGTGGGAGGAAGAGTCTGTATGTCTGTGATCTTCCATTTTTTGGGTTTTGAATGCATCCTATGTAGTTGGCTGTGTGTGTGGTCACCACAGTTGGCACATTTAGCCGGGGTGGTTTTTTGGCTTTGTACAGATAATGGTTGGGTGGCTTTCCCCGCATTTTGGATATTTAAACTCAGCCTTACACATTTTCTGGGTGTAGCCCAACTTCTGACATCTGTGGCACTGACCTGTTGAAGCCCTTTTCCTTAAGGATTCTGGGCTGATTTTAAGTCCACAGATTGACGTCACGTCATAAATCTGTTTTTAAGATTGATGGATCCCAACTAATACTAGTGGCATCAGAGTCGTGTCTTTTTTGGTCATTCTGCTGACCTTGATGTGTGGCAGGTCCTGATGGTGTAGATCAGCAGCCACTTCTGTGGATATGTCTTCAGACACTCCTCGGAGCACCACCACGACCTTCAGATTTTTCTCTGAGCCGAGCGAGAAGGTGTGATACTGAATGCCTCTGGCATTCATAAATATAAGAATATGGCCTTAACGACCTTGTAAGTTATTTTATAGTTAAAATACGAATATTTTTAATATAATGTTTCTATATTTCTATATAATGTTATCTAATATGATATAATATAATGTTATCTAATATGATATAATATAATGTTCTAATGTTTCTATATATAAATATTTTAATATAATTTTTTTAATATTTCTTATTTGTTATAAAATATACAGATTTTACCTATAATGTACATCAATCAGGTATTGAGAAAATATTATTGGTAAATTTCTCAGAATATTTCTAAATTCATTTTGGAATGTTCACGGGATTTTACATTTTGATATTCTTGAGTTTGAGTTTCGTAGAAAGATACTTCGTATCAATAGAAGCCATTGGAAATCCTTGCAGAATTCTATACATAATAGATAATCTCTTGATTTTCAAGAGAGAGAAAGAGAGAGAGAGAGAGAGAGAGAGAGAGAGATGTTTATCTTGAAATTTATTCGTCTTCCCACCACAAGTCGGCTGGGACAAAGTATTTCAGTCTCCGCCTTGTATTACTTCAGTTTGGAATGATCAGCCAGTGTGTGGGCTCATTACAAATTTGTAACACATCCAGTTCTGCTAAACCAGTTTCAAAAATTCAAACTGTACTGATTTTTTTTTTTTTTTTCGTATTTCGAGTAAGAAAAGTATAAAATTTTGAAATTTTGAACCAAAAAAAAAAATCATTTTTCGACTACCATTCCAACAATACCAGTGAAAAGCAAAAAGCTTAGAAGACTTGGTTAAATGCATCTAAACCGAAGAAAATTACACAATTACCTGCAGATAGCTTCGTCTAAACTAAATCAGAAGCCACGAACAACCATCTGCAAGTTAGTTCAGCTAATGCACTGATGAGGCAATAGCAATGAAAATAATGAATTTGAAACCTTTTTTTATTTGTAATTCTTTGACTATCATTTTCAGATTCCTCGGCAAACATACGAAGTAAACGAGAGAGCAAATTGAATCTTCAGACTTCATTAATAACTACATCGAAAATAAGTTTGAATTCTTGGGATCGATCCCATATTACTTGGGACAATGATAGAAGGACCGTTGCTATGATACATTAACGGCCTGCCACCGGATTTAGGCAATGCCTAAATCCGATAGCAGACCGCTAAGTTTACGACCATTTATAACAAAATTTGGAATTCTCTCGAAGAGAACGATCACAACAACATCGATCATTTCTTCCGAACAAAAAGGAAATTAACGCTAAATTGTTTCATTTGGATGGACATACTTCGTCTAATTCTATGAAGAGCAAACCAAGGGAGAAGTGACTCAACGCATTCATTCAAGCCATTTGTGCTGAATATCTTTGCATCGATCATCGACATGAGTTGCACAAATCACAAAACCTCTTCGAGGTACGTTGGAACGCGTGTTATCAACGAAGTTGTTATTTCTAACCAATGCGAGGTTAAAAGAAATAATGGGACATGATGATAATGTCTCCTTACATTTATTACTTGAGTCTTTAAGAAAAGGATATGCTGCAAGACGCTGATGTTAAAAACAGAATTCAATTGAAGCGGTGGCATCTTAGAATTCTGAACTTCCTGATTGTTTGGGAAAAAATCATTTAAGAAAGAGGAAAAAAATTATGACGAATTATATTTAGAACACTCAGATAGCCAGTTTCATCAAACGATCTGCTGTTGAAAGATACCTTCCCAGTTACAGACAGTGGGAGTTAGATCTAATGGGTGTTAGCTACCCTTCATTTGCCCAGTAAAACACTACCCGCCCACCACATCTACCTTTCTTGTCGATGACTTGATGCTATATTGGATCCCAGGATCAGGAGTGTGGTTTCTTAACCAACGCCTTAACATCTTTGGTTAGTACATTTCTGAGACATCCTTCAAACATGCTTTGCAAATCCACTGTCTTCCCCAGCCAGCAAAAGTTGGTCGATCGGTAGAGATGCTTTTTACGTGAGCTTTTTACGTGACTAATGGCTCACGTAAAAAGTTAAGCAAGTTTGAGCGCGGTTAGTAGTTGGAAGGGATATAATCGTTCCATGCTGTTGGCACACTCTCCCTCGATGAGTCTTTGGACTCCCTGGAGGTGTCACATAATAATAATCTGATCTAAGAGTCCTTTTCTATCTTCACTGAGTGTTCTATGCTATTTTATTGTTTATTAGAAATAATTAGAAAATTGTGTTTTATGGTATAGTAGTGCAGATTTTCGCATTATAGAATTTAGTGTTTTCATAAGATATTTGATTGAGATATTTCAGGATTAAATACAGCTCTAAAATGGCTCCAAAATCGCACACAAGAAACAAGAACAGCAAAATCCAGAACAAGAAATCTTGTCTGGCTAAAGAGGATATTTATAATATTGAGGAAGATATAATATTGAGCGCCTCCGTAGCGCAATTGGAAGAACGACGGTACATTGCGCCATTCGATTGGAATAGGCCTATTCGATTCTCGTCGCGACGGGAGGATCTTTATCTGGTCGATTTCAATTGAAGGTGAGTTAGCCGATCTCCTACGGAGGTAGCAGGGTTTTTTCTCCCGGAAACTCGGGTTTTTCATCCCGCATACATACAAATCGGCCCTTCAGAACACACGCAATTTACAGACAAAAATTACTAGTTGTGGTGTGTTGGAGGTGGGCGGCAGATGGCGTTGATGGAGATGATTCGTAGTAGAGGTTAGGTGCAGAGACAGTTGTAGATGTCCTCCCACGATGAGTCTTCGGACTCCTTGGAGGTATCAGGAATAATAATAATAATAATAATATTGAAAATGATTTAACCTCCGAAATTGAAAAGTTAAAACAGATTATTAGCCAGACGACGTGGGAATTATAGAAAGTCGACCGGCGTTTAAATGAACATACGAAGGATAAGAAGATTAAGTAGCAAAATGTGAAACAACAAAGCACGGAATCACGTAAGTAATGAAAATGAGGTAGAGAAGGTCGATGCAAAAAGAAGGATATTATTTGCTATGCAGACTCTCTCGTAAAATATGCCATCGATGACAATTATAACTTCAAGGTTTACTGGAGCAAAAATTAAATATATAGCACAAGTAATTGAAAAGTAGAAAAGCAAAGCAAAAGGCAAGGTAACTCTAGCAGCTACGACATGAATAGGCGTAAATTCGATTGAGAGAGAGAGAGAGAGAATATGAAAGGATTGTTGGAAAAGGCGAGAGTGAAGAGTGAAAAAGTGAAAATCGTAAGTATATTACCTCGATATGATGAAAATGAATTAAGAAGAAGGGCTACGATGGCAAACGATGCGTAGACTGTGTAGAAGGAATGAATGCAAGTTTTTGGATGTGTGGAGTGAGTTTGAGGGAAGATTGGATTTGTAAAAGGGGACATCCGTAAGTTGAATACGCTTGCTATGAGAGTGTTGAGAAATTAGTAATTGGTAAGAGACCTAACACGAAGAGTTAGGAAAAGTGGAATGATGAATGAACTTTGAATTTGAATTTGAATGAACTTTGTTGTTCTGTAACAGCAATGTTCTGTAACTGCGCTTATGATGCGAACGCGCATGATCATGGAAATAAGGAGGAGCGGAGAGAGAGAGAGAGAGAGAGAGAGAGAGAATGCTGTTGTGGCAATCCGTGTTTTTATAAACTTGTGAAATTTGAGTGGTAAATCAATTTCTATTGAATATTCCGAATTTGCATGCTAGGATGCCGATTATATCAAATATTCAAATTCGAAGAAGCTGATAAAAAAAGCATTCATGAAAACGTTTTGTACTCTTAATTTTGTAGAGTAGTGTATATATCTTCGTGGAATAGGCCTACTGGGGATACCACGTTAAAAAAAGCGCGCCTAATACTCTACCTCAGAGGTGGCGTGGAAAAGAGTACATCCGTTCCTTGCTCTCTATGGCTATCCTTAAAACGGCACTGTCAATAAAGAGGCATTTTTCTTATTTAATAACCTTACAAAGTAATACGAATTTGTAACAGAAACGTACATCTGAATAATAAACAAAGTATATTAATTTTTGTTATGTTGGATCAGAGGTTTAAAGATTATCCTGAAAAATATTAATAGTTGCAGTTTTTCCAATTAGGGCACACGTCGATACTTCAATGCTTTTATTAGATTATAAAAGATTTCGTTCTGAACCTCTTTACAAAGAGATTATTTTTTTCAGCATTATTCATTGCTGAGTGGGTCTGAATGTACTTTCAGGTGTCTTATTCTATTGTAAAATTCTCCACCTTACGAAAATTATTGTATTTAGTAGATCTGACAAGAAACTTTCTTTAGTATTTTTGATAGTTCTTCAACACATCTGCTTCATCGTTTTTTGTATCAAAACCCTCAAAACCCAAGTTCAACAATCACTACATTATATGCAGATAATACTCCTTTATTACCAAAATCTCTTAGCACCAAACTGGCTATCAGAATACTCCAAAGCAGTTTTCTGGAGAAGTGGCTGATAGACTAGAAGATCCAATCAAAGCCCCAGAAGAGTTCAGCTTTACTGTTCTCCAAAAAGAAGGTCCAGACCAAGGAGGACATACACATGCTAAGAGTCAAGATTCCATGGCAGACTGAAGTCAGATATATTAATAATTAATTTATATTAATAATAAATTATTAATTATTAATTAGTCAAATATTAATTTCTTAGAAAACGAATGTTACTTTTCAAGTAAAGTAATAATTATACTTTAAAAAATAAAAAATAAATAAATATAATTCATTTGCTAAGACATGCATTTATGAGAACGGAAGAATACGGGGGAAAATTAACAATACAATATTATAAATAAAGCAAGTGAGATACAGCAGTAAACCTAGATCTTTGTCATTCTCTGGACCTTAGTTCTATCATCTTGGCATCAAACGCCTGATTCGATAACCTTTCCATTTGGATTCTATTTTTTTTTTTTCATTCTAAATGAAAAATACAAACAAATATATAAAATTAAATTAATAAGTCCTTAGCCCACCAAAGGTATCAGTATAATATAGGTTTATATGAGACAATTGTGGTGGGAGCCACATAAAAAAAATACCACTGAAAGCAACTATGTGTTATCGCCCCAGTTTTAGAACTTTCTGTCTCCTATCTCTAGTACTTCATCTCTTTTATTTCTGCCGTAATTCTTACAGCCATAGGTTAAAAATCTGTAGGAACACTGCCTTATATACACGTAGTTTAGGATGACCATAGAACCCACATTATTTCACAGTAACATTTCCTGTTAGGGTTAGGTACCAAGAGATGGCAGCACCTGTTTGCCAGTCTCTTCATCAGTTTCCGTTAGTAATTAATGATAGTCGTGGATCAGCTATCTCTGATTGGCTACCAGTGGAGATTGAACTGCCCACTCAGTCTCCTAAAGCTAGATACGGATAAAAGGCCTCGTCTGCTCTCTATACGGAGATAAAAGGCTTATTATTATTTTTCCCCTCTTTTATTCCATATGAATTTATATAAATTTTATTCTCTTAAGCCACTTGCTAGCCTATGTACTAGGAATATTGTATACATTTTTGTAATTGCCAGATCTTCCTCCTTAACATATTGGATTTATCAATTTTTTCATGTGCAGTCATCTCTGGACAGATTAATCTCTGTTTGCTCCGAAATGTATTACTGCTCCTCCAAGATTTTGTTCCTTTTGCCAAACACTTTCGTTTCCTTTTAAAAATTGTTTATTATTCAAGTATTTCGTTCAACTCAGAATGCTGCTTGACTTTGATCCCCTGTGTATAGTTCTATCCTCCAACACCGTGAACATCACCATAAAAAATGACATATTTTCAAAGAGGATTTTCAGAGTTTTGTGTCTTCTCTTCATGTAAATATGTGCCCATCTTTGTGTTAAAAAACACATCGGTAATGATAAGTGCATTTCTTAATTTTTGTTTTCAAATACTTGGTTTCAAGATCGCAACTTCACATAATAGTCTGGGTCTGCTCTCACACACATGGACTCGCATTGAATTTTTCAGGGGATCTAGAGCTGAAAGCCACAGTTTTTAGTTTCTGTCTTGCTACAAAATTTTCGCCACCGTTCAGACCATAACAATCAGCATAAAACGCATTTGACTGCTACAGTAATAAGGCTGTCACTACTTACGTATTGGTTGACCTCGATGGACCTTAAACGACAAATAGCGATCATCTTCTGTGCTCATAAAATGAACTGTGAATAATCAAAGTAAAAAAGCATCACCAATAACGATTCAGTATTCTGTTAAAAATGTTAAATGTTTAATGCATAACGCATAACACATGACATTATTGGCTACAAGGATGAAGCATAATGCTTTTATAATACCTGCTATCTGATAAGAATACTGTGGAGGAGAAAATGTTGGAAGTTTTTAATTTCCAACATCTTCATCTAAATCCAGAGTAATTTAATAATAAGGTGGTACACCCTTTGGCAACTCGTATAGGTAAATATGACTTCTCCATTGCTTCTGCCTTAGTATCACCACTTCTGGGTCTGGATCCCACTGACGAGACCTCGATTGCCGCAGGACAGTATTGTATTCATTCATTGTTGAATTTGTTACTTACTAATATTTTGTTATTTAGACTTGTTGTTTAGATTGTTGTACTAACCTTTTGTATTCTTAGTACTAACTCTACTAACTTGCTGGTAGTGCGTTTATACGCACTACGGGATTTTCTTACAGAGTCTTAGGACTCTTTATTTTTCTCTTTTTTTCTAGAACGCAGAGACTAATAATGAGCAGAGTAATCCCCGTCCCCCCCAGGACCCGGACATTAGGAGTGGAGATTCCAGGAATGGAGGATCCTAGAGCACTCACTACAGCCCTTAAGGAGATAATAGGAGTTTCTAACATCTACTCCTTCACCCCGTATGGAGGAGGACGATTTCTCATAGTAGTTAAGAATTTAGCTTCGAGAGATCAACTTCTGAAGGGTTTCCCCGTCCAAGGGAAGCAGGTGACCCCTACCATGGTGGGGTCACAAGTACGTCAAATTAAGATCGACCGCTTCCCTATGGAATATCTAGAAGCCGGAGAAGACGTGCTTGTACAAACTTTTAGTAAGTGGGGGAAAGTGAGTAATATAAAGAAGAGCGTCTCTAAGGAGGACCCCGCCTGGTACTCTGGCGAAGTCACCTTTACCATGGACATGCGACAGCCAGTGCCAAACCTCGTTACCATCGGCACGTCGCGTGTCATGGTTAATTATCCCGGGGTACAAAGACAGTGTCTGCGATGTGGCTCGACCGAACATCTGGGTAGTGACTGCCCCCGAGCCAAGTGTTTCAACTGCGTCGGCGTCGGGCACATTTCCAGCCAGTGCCCACACCCCTGCCGAAAGTGCTCCAATACAGAGCACAAAATAACATCGTGTCCTCTGCGCACATTTGCAGAGCGGGCAGGGGCACCGATTGAACCGTTGAACCCGCAGCCTGCTCAAGACGCCGGTGAATTTCCGGTACTCCCCAACACCATCGGGGAGAAAACATTCTCTCAAAGTTCTAGGGGAAATTACAAAACGTCCTGCACCATCAACAGCAGAAGGTACTGTTTCCCCCCAGCAACAACATCAGCTGAGGAAACAGTCCCCCCCCTCGGTCGTTTCAACCGTACCACTACCAGCGACGGAGGAACAACGAACAACCGAGGATACAGATGAAGCTATGGATAACAATTCACCAGTTATCCCCCCCCTCAACAACATCAGAGGAGGCTTCGTCTGTAGAAGCTTCTAATATTTCCCCTATAGTAGTCAGCGTCCACCCTGCAGAAGAACAGAAGACAGAGGAAGGGAAACATCAACTTCCACCCCCCAAAGAACCTCCTAAGAAGAGGAAGGAGCAGGCTTCCCCTAAAATGGGGAAAAAACATCGAAGCCGCTCCAGAAAAAGGACGGACTCAACAACATCTGAGTCCGAAATGGAGGTGGAAACCCCTTCCCGCCATCGAGAGAGCATTAACGCTAAAATTAGTAGACACACCAGCTCCCAGTTCAACTGCTTTGACCATCAGATAGTAAATAATAAATTAGCAAGTTTCAAGATTAAGAACAGTCGTCACGAGTGCGAGGTCCTCTCGAGCTCGTATGCAGAACTGGCAGCCGGTCTGCAAGGTGCGGGATAGATATATACTACCTCCCCCCCCCCCACAAATTGAAGCCTTAATAAAATACGTCAAGCAATTGCGAATCAAAGACCTAGGCCGGGTATAACAACGTAAAACATCATAATGCCGCCATCCCCTTTTTGCGTTGCCTCGCTCAACATCAGAGGGCTCCGCTCACCATCAAAACGCTAGCATGAGCTTCCACACCTCCGTGTGGAAGCTCATGCTAGCGTTCAACATCCGGCTTTTGTTCCTGCAGGAAACACACTTTTTCCACTACAAGGACATGCAGGAACTAAGCCATAAGTACCCCGTAACATCGTTTTGGAGCTTCAGCAACAGAAACAGCGCCGGGGTCGGAGTACTTATGCTAGCCCCCCCCCCCTCCTCGGAGCCTTCTATAACATCCAGAGGGATGCAGAAGGGAGAGTTCTCGCCATTGACTGGAAGTACCGGGGCTGTACCACCAGGTACATTAACATCTACGCCCCGGCAGATCCAACATCAAGATCGACTTTCTTCCAGTCACTTTACACTTACTTATATGGCGCCCATCACGTCATTCTGATGGGGGACTTTAACTGCGTGGCGGACCCGGCCTACGATAAAGTGGGGGGTAATCCCAATACAGGTACTGCTGGCTACAGGCAACTGGGAATTCACCTCAAGAATCTCCAGCTAACGGATATCTGGAGGGCTCACAACCCCTACTGTCGGGATTATACGTGGACAGGCCAAGGTATCGGCACACAGCTCGACCGGTTCTACCTGTCACCCTCCCTTGTCTCCAGATCCGAAGCCATAAGGCACGTTCAAATTAATTATACCATCTCGGACCACAAAATGGTTGTGCTCACGTATCATCCACTAGAAGCAGTAGAAGTTGGTCCGGGCCCCTGGAAGTTACCACCAGACTTCCCGTCCTTGTTCTCGGCTAAGCTTAACCAACTGTGCTCCAGAGCACCGCTGGCTGGGACTGGGACGCGTGGGCACAACTAAAATCTAACATCAAAGAAAACATGATAAAATGGGGCCTAGAACGTGCCTTTCTCAGAAGATCTCGGCTTCGTGATCTATACAAGGAAAGAAGCTGGTTCGTGGCCAGCCAACGCCAAGGCTTTCCATGTCACAACGCCATCCGTGACATTAATCTCGACATTGAAGTGGAGCGACAGAAGCAAGTGGAAGACAAGAACACCAAAATCCAACTCCACCTCCGCTCGGAAGACAGGCAATCGGCTGCTTTCTACAACAGGCGCTATGTCAATTTTCGACAGGAGAGAACCATCACCACCATCACTGAAGGCGGGTGTACTTACACCACAACACCCGACATCCTGAAGGCCTTCTGGGGGTACTACAACACCCTCTACCAGGATAACAGTACCCCCCAAGATTACTCCTGTTGGAATATTGACCCCTTCCCTGTACACATCCAAGCAGGGTTGGATGCACCAATTACAGCGGCCGAAATAACATCAGCCTTCAAGCAGTGCCGTACGAAGAAAGCGCCTGGGCCAGACTGACTAAGCACAGAACTCTATCGAGAAGCCTGGGACTACATCCTCCCCATTCTTGTGGCACTATTCAACAACTTTCTCAACACAGGGAACGTGCCGCGAGAATTCGTGGAATGCCATACAGTGTTCATCCCCAAAGCCAACAGGGATCCATCCAACATCAGAAACTGGAGGCCCATCAGTCTGTCGAACACGGACTACAAGATCCTCGCCTGTGTTCTCAATGACAGACTGAAGCTGGGGATGAGATACGTCATCAACAGCACACAAGTGTATGGTGTTCCTGGCTGATCGATGGAGTTTAATTTCATCCTCATCCGAGAACTGCTACGTCTGGTCAACCTTAAGACGTACTCAATGGCACTGCTGACCATCGATCTCAACCGAGCGTTCGACAGCGTCCGGCACTCCTTTCTGTTCAACATCCTACAGAAAGTCGGGATCAGCAGCGGACTGCTTTCCATCATCAGAGGAAGCTACATGAACAGCTCCACCCACCTCCTCGTCAATGGACACCTTTCGGACCCCATTAACATCCAGAAAGGGGTCAAACAAGGGTGTCCCCTCAGTCCACTGCTCTTTGCACTAGCCCTTCAGCCATTTCTACGGGCAGTCAACAGCTCAAGAGCTGTGAGAGGGATTCCACTACCACTCACCACGGATGACTCCAAAGTAATTGCATATGCGGACGACGTGGTGGGCACCCTCAGGGACAACAACTCCATACAGAGTTTCTTCAACATCTTAGAGAGGTTCGAAGTTTCGGGGTTAACACCCAACCCTGACAAAACTAAGATCAAGACGTATGGAGTCTGGGACCTAAACAACATCCCCATGGGTCTCGTCCCTACAGGAGACCCCCTCACCATCCTGGGGGTCCCATTTGCAGCAGAGCCCGTACTCGACGTTCAACAACTTATCAACACCACAGTCGAGCGTCTCAAGGACTGGACAAACGGACAGCTGTCGCTCTCCTCTAGCTACTGTCATCAAGACCATCTTGTGCCCTATGTACCAGCACGTCGTAAATATAACAAACATCAGCGAAGATCAAGAACTTCGGCTTTACAGGAAACCCTTGAAGTTCTTCTGGGGCAGTCTATGCCAGGAGGTTGACATGAAGATCCTTCAACTTCCGGAGGCTTTGGCCTCCCCGTCCTTAACATCAAATACCTGAGCAATACCGCCTTCCATCTTAGCAGGATACTACAGACCAACCATCCCTGCAGCTATCCTGTGCGGTATTTCTTAGGCTTCAAGCTTCCCCTTTTTGGGATCCCAGCCCACCAGGGTCCCAAGGCGGATATTGTTCCAGAGGATTACAATAGACTTTGCCAGCTAGTACAACAACTCCGCTCATCGGGTGTCAACACTGCCGGGATCCGGAACAGCAAGATGTGGTATGATCATCTCCTTAACATCCTTCATACTGACGTTCCGGATCTAGGAATCAACAACAATGACATCCTCTTCGGCCACCTATCTAAACATCGAGGCTACCCGTCGAGAAAGGACCTGGCCTGGAGGATAGCCTATGGACACCTTCCAGTCAATGTGAATAAGTGGTGGTTCAACAACAACCTGGACCCATTATGTAGCTTCTGCCGGAGCCTGGACACCGTAGAGCACGCTTTCTACGGGTGTCCCATCTCCATTTTCATCTGGAGGAGGCTAAGTGACGTGCTCCGCATCCCCCTCCTACTGCAGGAGCAAGTGATCTTCCTGCAGTTTGCTCCACCAGCCAACAACAGGCAGAAGTTACTAGTATTTATCATCAATGAATTCAAATATCACATCTGGAAGGTTAGAAAAAAATTTTCCAACTATGCTCATCCTCTGAGTCTGTTGGATCTCTCTCGGATCATCCTCTACATGTTCTATGGCTCCTTAAGAAGATTTTTACATCTCGAGAGAGAGGCTCTGGGTGACACCAAATTTAACAAGTGGTGTTCACCTCCAATCCTGTGTACTGTCAGAAACAACACCATCAAGTTCTGCCTGCTGCTGCTTTAAGATCTCCATCTGCAGCAGCAGCTCCACTCCGAGTCATCTTCTTGGTCTCTGCGTCCCCCCCCCCCGAGGTCTGTTTTGTTTCCTGGTCTCCCACGAAGGTAGTTCGGAGGAAAAACCCAGGCAGCGCAGGCCAACTCGAGGCGGGCTGCCCTGAAGGGGCGGGTCACCTGGGCACCAGCTACCTCCGTGGTCCTTTTGATTTCTTGAGACAGATCTCCGAGGAGGGTGAGGAAATATCACTTGATAGCTTTAAGCTAGCAAGATGAGAATAATGAGCTGAGGCCTATTTTTCTTCTTTTTCCCTATCCCCCACCTCCCCATCCGCCCTTCCCATCCTATTCCGCTTCCTCTCCTCTTCCCCTCCCCTCCCCCCCAGCACCCCACCTTGACCTCTCTGTCACTTCCTTACCCCTCTTTTACTTCTCTTCGGGAGCACTCTGACCCCTTTATTTTTCAATAGGCCGATGATGGGTTTATTCTTTACTCTCACCCACCTCAATAAAGGTCGATACCGGTCCAGGTAGTGGCCCCTCCCTTAATGCATAGCATTATACATGTCCGCAAGGAGATGTGCTTTGCATTATGGGAGATACTGAGACAAGGAGTGATGAGAACTTTGTCCACCTTTACCATGAGTTGCCTCAGTCCGTCCTGAAGATACTTCAGGTGCACACTTTGTTTGCTTACACTTGGATAAAGGATTGCACTAAATTTATTATAATGTGAAGGGGAAAAGTTTATGAGCTAATTGCTCGGCCCGAGTGAGTGAAAGTTATAGATCATTGTTTGAGACTAATATGGCCTTTGGTGTTTTGTATTTGAAGAAGTCCGTTTCATCGTAGTTTGCTGCTTGTTGAACTAATTCATTTAGGTGTGTGGACGATTTTGAAAAGAACTTTACTGCTAAAGATTTCATGAAAGAGTAGATATAAGGGATATTTATGTCCAGATGAAGCTGAACTTCTCTAGCATACCATGGAGCATTCAGAATCATCATATGTAAGCATCTGTTTTGTACTCTTTGCAGTTTGAGAATATTGGTGTAGGAAGTGTAGCTCCAGGCAGGAGATGTGTAAGCAATTACGGGACGGATCATCAATTGGAAGAGAAGCAATTTGATTTTGGTGTCTAATTTGCTATTCCTGTTAATTAGAGGGTAGAGTTGTGTGATGACCTTAAATGCCTTTGCACATGAGGCTTCTCGTTCCCCCTGGATATACGCTTTACCAAAAATTCACAAACCCTAATTCACTCCTAAGACCTATAGTAGATGTCACTGATGCACCTTGCTACAAACTGTCAAGGCAGCTGGTTAACTCTCTGATCCCTCCAATGGATTTACCACTTCCTATGTAAAAAACCCTACTCATTTTAAAACCTTGATTGAAAATCTAACTTTAAACAATACAGATATATTGGTAAGCTTTCATATCACCTCGTTGTTTTCCAATATTCCCTTAAATCACACTTTAACACTCTTAAAAATGCTTTTCCTTCTGATATTATTATTATGTGACACCTCCAGGGAGTCCAAAGACTCATCGAGGGAGAGTGTGCCAACAGCATTGAATGATTAATTCCCTTCCAACTACTAACCGAGATCAAACTTGCTTAAGTTTTTGCTGAGCCATTAGTAGCAGAGGCTCTACCAATCGCCCAACATTTGCTGCTTTTCCTTTGCAATCAACTCTGGTTATTTTTCTTGGAAGAACAAAATTTACAAACAGATAGAAGGAACCGCTATGGGTTTCCCACTCTCACCCAATGTGGCATTATTAAAACTCTAACCAATAGAGTCCACAATCTTCGTGGATTCTATTGGTTAGAGTTTTAATAATAATGCCACATTGTTGAGAGTAGTAGTGGTGGTGGGAAATTTTTTGAGCATATATGCATGGAGTATATAAAGTACCCTGTTCCTGTAAGTTGGCTTACTTTGGACAGATAAGTTGATCAGCAACCATCCATTACATCCATAGCACATCAGAAAAAATAGCCAGGTCATTAAAAATGTACAACCTCCACACAGCGTTTAGGCCCCATGTAAACTTGCTACCGTTATCCCTTCTACCAAGAAGGGATAACGGTAGCAAGTTTATCAGCAACCATCCGTCCGAAGAACACAAATCATACATCTGCAAACAGGACTATGGTCAATCTGGCCTTGCAGACTATGTTTTGGATACAACCCACATGACCTCCTGGAAAAAATAACCATGCTTCCACCTTAGTAAATTCAAAAAAAAAGAAAGATTTTTTTTTAGAATCTGCAGTGGCAGTCAGAAATCAACCGAATTTAAATAAATACGGTTGCATAAAACTCCCAAAATTTGGGAAGCATTAATTATCAGAGATCCCACTTTACATCCTAGGCCACCTACAAACACCCATAGAGGGCGCGCCACCTAGATAAAACTTTAGAGTTACTCACGTGTTTCATTTAGTATTGTGTTGTATTTGAAGGTGTTACAAAGGTTATTTGTAATCTCTGAAGATATCTAAGTGACTGAAACGAAATATTGGAAGCATTAAAATTAGTTTTTAATTCTTTCTTAGTGCTGTAAATATTCCATTAAACCTCCAACATGAGGTCCAAAGAGGATTGACTAAGACAATTTCTGGTCTCTTGAATGTTGAGTATGAAGAAAGGTTAATTTACAAAGTCTGGTGGATAGGAGAGAGAGGGTGATTTCATAGAGACGTAAAAGTTGATAAGAGGTTGTTATAGGATTAATACCGAAGAGGTTTTTCGTAAGATGGGGGGGGGGGAGAACAAGAAACATACCTTGAAGCTGTATAAGGAGGGTATGAGCCAGGGAGTTAGAAGCAGATTTTTTTGTGTGAAAAATTTTGAATGATTGGAATGCATTACCTGAAAGTGTGGTGTCTGCAGAGCTTTTGAATGTATTTAAGGCATGGTATGATGAGCTGTGTGTATGACAAAGCAACCTTCCACAATGAGTCTTTGACTCCATGGGAGGTTGTGATGATAATAATAATAATATCAGGATTGTACAGTATTGGTTATGAGGATAGACTGAGGACGTGCAGACTGCAGAGTTTAGATAGAAGAAGTGATATGATCGAGACATTTAAATTGGTAAGTTATATGATAAGTTATATGCCAGAGTCTGTTGTGGGTGCTATGACAGTGAGCGAGTTCAAGGCAAGGTATGATAGATACTGTGAGAATGTTGAACAGCTGCGTGAACATGATGTTTAGGGCCTCCCTCAATGAGTCTAAGGACTCCTGGAGTAGCCCGTGGTAGTAATAATAATAATAATATGATTGGCACCAGGGATATCTTAGGTGGGATAGAACATGGAAGGAGTGAGGAAAAGGGTCCATCCCTGAAAGTGGAAAGCAAGAGGATGAGGAGTGTCTGTTTTGCATACAGGGTGGTTTGACTGTGGAATACATTGCTGAGCATATGCTGAATGAGTTTAAGGATGATATCATAGACTGTGCGTTGTGTAAGTTGAGTCTCCCGCAATGAGTTTTGTAACTTTATTGAGGACCTGAATGATGAAGATAAAAATAATAAATATTATATTTAAAATATCTTGTAATTGTAAACTTTTGAATGCTCTATGTTGCTTAAAACACATGTAAACTGGAATATTGTATTCTATTGATTTTTCTATTAGTTATTTCACTGCAAATATTATCCCTGTGTAAGATCTTCTAGTTGTAAAACCTTGTTGTTCATTTAATATCAGATTCATTTAAAATTTCTTGAATACGTTTTGTACAGATTTTCAAGGTGGTCAGTAATAGATTAATCCTTCCATAATTATTTGGATCTGTTTTATCTTTCTTTTTTTTTTTAATTGGCACTGTAATATTTTTTTTCTCCATTTATGTGCTATTGGTTTTATAGAAAACATATTTTTTAATAGTTCAGTTAACTGAGATATTATTTCTCTTCCTCCATATGTTAATAACTTATTCTGTATTTTGTCTATTCCATCTGGGTTTATTTATTTATTTATTTTTAATTGTTCTGATAATGTCTTCTGTTTGTTGTGATACCATTTTCCTTTGAATTTTCAGGTAAACATTTTCTTCTTCTTCATAGAATTTAGTAGAAAGTTTATTTTTCACTTGGTAAGACTATAATAAATTTAGTTTAATCCTTTATCCAAGTGTGTGCAAACAAAGTTTGTGCCTGAAAGTATCTTCAGGACTGGGGTAAAGTGGTACAACACCAGGCAACTCCTTGCAAAAGGTGAAGCAAGCTATCAACACTCCTATCTCAGTATCTCCCATAATGCAAAACACATCTCCTTGCAGATATGTATAATGTTATGTATTAAGGGAAGGGCCACTACCCAGACTAGTTTCGACCTTTATTGAGGTCTCTTCAGTGGGAGCCAGGTCCAAGTGGAGATACCAGGCAGAAGCATTAGCAAGGTCATCTCCTCCTATAAGAACTGCCAAACGGTGTGCCACCTTTTTATTAAATTATTCTGGATTTAGAGAAAGATGTTGAAAGTTTATTTTTCACTTGGTCAGACTATAATAAATTTAGTTTAATCCTTTATCCAAGTGTGTGCAAACAAAGTTTGGGCCTGAAAGTATCTTCAGGACTGAGGTAAAGTGGTACAACACCAGGCAACTCCTTGCAAAGGTGAAGCAAGCTATCAACACTCCTATCTCAGTATCTCCCATAATGCAGAACACATCTCCTTGCAGTTATGCATTTAGAGAAAGATGTTGAAAGTATATCAGCAAGGAGATGTGTTTTGCATTATGGGAGATACTGAGATAGGAGTGTTGGTAGCTTGCTCCACCTTTGCAAGGAGTTGCCCGGTGTTGTACCACTTTACCCCAGTCCTGAAGATACTTTCAAGCGCAAACTTTGTTTGCACACACTTGGATAAAGGATTAAACTAAATTTATTATATTAGAATTTAGTAGTGTTCTCTGCATTTTTGTTTAATTAAGGATATGTTTATATATGCACTCACCTGATACAGTTCTTGTCTGCAATTAATCTCCATATTTTCTGTATATCATAAAAGTCATGTTCAAGTTGTTTTGAATAGTTATCCCAGAATTTTCATTTTATTTCTCAGATTTTATTATTAATTTCATTTCTTATGCTTATGTATCTGCTGTACTCTTTTTCATTAGATATGAAAGTTGGTATTATAAAATAGTAATTTAATGACATGAAGAATAAAGACTGATATTGCACACCTAAGCAAATGAAAGTTAGTGCTATGGATAGTGAATTGTTCTGATAGCAGATAGCTGTGGTATGTATGATACCATAATTTGTCAGTTTCACAAAATCTAATTGGTGCTAACCAAGCATCATTTTAATGTCCATATTTTAATCAATAGATAGATGGACATTTCCCTCCTCCTCCTCCTCCTCCCAAAACTTGGCTTAATCAGTTTTTTCTCTAATAACATGATCAAATAAATTAAATTGCCAGCAATCAAAAACCAATCAAGCAGCAAGGTGATAATGACAATGATAATAATGTTTTTGAGATAGAAAAGTTTGAGTAATAGTGGGTAGGATGGTAAACAAAAAAAAAAAAAAGCTAAAAACTGATAGGGAGAATGCAGTTAATGGGATACAAGACATAGAAGAATTTGTCTAGTTACAGATAATAGCATACAAGTAATGTTTGTATATGATACTTTATAAACAATTAATTATTATTATTATTATTACGGGTATCTCCATGGAGTCAGTAGACTCATCGCGGGAGACCCAAACTAGCAAAACAATATCTGTCATATCTCTTCTTGAATTCATTTACAGACGAAGAGCTCACAACTAAGTCAGGCAATGAATTCCACTCATTCACCACCCTCCAGGCAAAAAACCTTGTTCTGACACCTTTGTTAACCACACTCTTCTTTAATTTCCAGAGATGACCTCTTGTTCTTCCATCACTATCACACAGCTGAAACATTTCCCCTGCATATTAATTTCATTTCTTATGCTTATGTATCTGCTGTACTCTTTTTCATTAGATATGAAAGTTGGTATTATAAAATAGTAATTTAATGACATGAAGAATAAAGACTGATATTGCACACCTAACATAAATTAACATAAATTTATTTAATTATTAGGAAGCAGAGTTAGAGAAGTTAAGAAATGATGAGTCATTATATTAGACAGTCAGTGAATGTAAACTTGCAAAAGGATTGTAAAGAGCCAGGAGAAGGAGTTAATGAATGATTCAAGAGTATCACTGTATAGGAGATTCTAGTATAGAGGTGTTGAATGAGAAAGTACACCACGTTTTTATTCCAAAAGTGGAGAATGAGTTCTGCCTAGTGGGATAGAGGTGAGCTGAGATGGCAGCCGAAGATGATGAATATCATGTTCACAGAGCTGAGTGTGAGAGAAGAAATGCAATTTGTAAATGTGTGGAATGAATTTCAGTAACAGATGAAATGGTATAAAAGTGATGGACTGCACTTATGTGAGTTTGACATGAATTATCCAAAGTGGCTATTATTGGGGGGGAAAGAGAGTTAAACTTAAAGGTGATTTTTTTATAAACAATTAACATAAATTTATTTATGTTAGTTGTTTATAAAAAATAAACAATCAACAGTCACAAAAGTACCTGTATATAGAGACATTAAAGGAAGCAAACAATAGCTGAATATCCTAAATAACCTACAGTCCTAATTAGCATTGTATTATTTTTTTTATGCAAAAGGCTGTAAACCTTTTGCGCAACAGTACCATGGATGTGTGAAGGATTAGATAATCTGCAAAAACCTACTCTATACACTAGTGTTTACCAAACTTTCAAAATTTTAGTAACAGGCATGCCCCATCTCAGGAAAATGCAGTTTGGGAGAGGTTAGAATATTTCATTCCAGTATGAATGATTATAATGGTATTTATTTTTTAACATTTATGTTATAATAAATTATAAACATATGAAACATTTTTTTTAAACTTTGAAATACAATTTTAGTTATATGAATCCAATATACTTACATATACAAAAAATATATGAAATTTAAATTTTCAATAATTAAAAACATTTAATGAAACAAATGAAATTGTTTCTTTTGGGAAGAGATTAATTGCATGAAATCTTGTTCTACATTTCTTTTTTTTTTAGCCATAAGTGGGGCTTCATGTCAAGAACACAGTTCCATTTTTTTATTGTTATTGTTTTGAGGTCTGCAAACACAGAAATTCCAGCTTTGCAAAGATATAAACTAGGGAAGCATACAACATACTTTTTTTCTGACAAAACTGATATTTGTTATTGCATAGAATGATTCTGAAACTTAGCAGAAATTTAATGACTGCCTGCTTCAAAGTATTTGAATTTAAACTTTTAATGCAAACCACTTAAACCACGTGGTTGGATACTTGTGCTGTCAATCAGATGCAGTCCAAATGGAAGTCCATTAATTCATGCCAAGAGACAGATTTTGTTCAAAAATTCCTTGAGATTTTCTACCTATCGAAAATTAATCACAGAATAGACCTGCACATATATGACTATATTCTGACTAAAATATAAAAGTAAAAAAAAAAAGTGCCAAAGTGCATACCTACACTTTGGACAAACATAGAACAATTTCAAACTAGTTGTTGCCTACATTAAGCAAAGTGGCAATCTTGCATTAGTCAATAAGATTAATTTACCACCTAAGATGATATAATATGTACAGAGGTGGCATTTTTTTAAATGTAAATCCTTCCCATGGGAGGTTGTGAAAATTTGTATATTACCATCAATAAGATAATGGCATGTATAATATCATGAATAAGCTCATGGCTAGATACTCTGGAAAACCTGCTCTAATCTAAGACTAAATATGGATCTCTTGCAAACCACATTATGCCTCCAACAAGCAGAATAGTAGCATCCTACAAGACAATGAAATTCATTTACCATCTTATTCCAGTTTGGCCAAAGTAAACAATAAGCAATGTAGTAGTGTCACATAAAGCAATGAAATTTAAATTCATCTGTCATGTTATTCGAGTTTAGCCAAAGTAGACTTAGTTTTCAGTAAGCATGGGGATTCTGTACATTATTATCATCTTATGACCAGATGGAGTCATACTCATCTCTGAGGTCTTTTTTTTTATACACGCAGCTCATCATACTGTGCTTTAAACACATTCACATTCTCTGCAAACACCATATTCTCAGGCAATGTAATCCAATCATTCACAACTCTCTAAGCAGAAATCCTGCTTCTCACTCTCCTACTCACACCCTTCTTATACAGCTTCCAGGGATGACCTCTTGTTCTCCCACAATCCCCTCCATTTTATGAAAAACCTCGTCAGTGTTAATCCTATAATAATTCCTTACTAATTTGTATGTCTCTATCATATCACCTCTCTTCCTCCTTTCCAATAGACTCTGCAAATTGCATCATCTCAACCTTTCTTCATATTCAACATTCCAGAGATCAGAAACTATTTTGGTCAATAGCCTCTGGAACATCTCTTCATCCTTGAGAAAACCAGGTGAACAGATTTTTTAACCTTGTTTTTTCAAGGATGAAGAAATGTTGGAGACATTCCAGAGGCAATTGACCTAAATAGTTATCCGTATGCAGACCAGTAGTCCATATGTGGCCTTATCAGAGCATTATACAATGGAACCAGAATCTTCTTACTTCTACAAGTCGGTGTCTGCATCAATGCTAGAAATCGTTGTGTTGTCCTCACAATTTTGGCAATAAGTTCTCTAAATTTTAGATCCTTATCCACTATCATCCCAAGATTTCTTATTTTCTTCACCTCCAACAGCATATTCCCACCAAGCGTAAATTCTACATTCCATCTTTATTCCCCAAATTTTAAAACCTTACATTTTGCAACATTGAACTGGCATCCTCACCCCTGTGTCCATTCACTCAATCTATTCAAGTCTTCTTGTAAGGGCACAACATCTGCTATACTCCTCATAGCTTGTCCCAACTTTGCATCATCTGCAAACAACTGTATATCCCCATTCAAATCTTGCTTCATATCATTAACAAACAGGTTAAACAGCAATGGCCCTAAAACAGGCCTCTGAGGTACACCACCAGTGACTTTCCTATCCTGAGATATTGCTTTCCCATACACAACTTGTTGATAACTATCACATGGTCAATCTCCAATCCAGTGCACTAATCTAATGTTCAACCCCATCTGCTGTAGTTTGACTATCAACTTATCATATGGTAATCTATCAACTTATCATATGGTAATCTATCCACAGTCTTTGCAAAGTCTGACTATACTACTGTGTATCCATCTCCAACATCCAATGCTGCTGCTGTCATGTTACTGTAATAAGTAAGTAGATTACAAAAACATGATCCCTTTTAGCAACTTGTGCTGTCCATCTAAGATAATCCCATTGTTGAAAACCCACTAAAATGATCTAAATGATGGAAAGTTATAGTGAGAAGATAAGGGTATCTGACCAAATGGTCTTTCAGGCCTTATTTAAAAATTAGCTATTTATGTTTCCAATTATGAATAAAGGCTAAAAGAAGCATGTATGTTTAAAAATCATTTTAAAAAATAAAAAACATTTAAAAATCCGTGTCCCAAAATCATTGGAATATGTGAAACATGGTTGAATGAAGATGATATTCTAATGGGAACAGAAATGGAAGATATAATACCTTACACAAGGACAAGAAGAGATGGGGGAGTGCTGCTGATGAAAGCAGCGGAATTATGTCCACATAAGGTAGACATGAAAGAGGGAAGTAGTGGCACTGGTTATGAGACAGTGTAGTGTAAAGAGGAGGTTGACAGGGAGACATATAGTTGGATGTTACTATAGGCCAGAGAATATGGAGGGTGGTGTTGAAGAAATGTATAAACAACTTGGATTAGTGAACGAAGGAAGAGTAATTATTATGGGGGATTTTAATTATGGTGGTATAAATTGGAATGAAGAGATAGCATTTGGGAATAAGGGAAAATGAATTTTTCGAGTTCATGAGAGATGACTATCTCATTCAGCATGCAAGGGTTGAGAGTTTGAGATCAGATCATTTCATCAGTGGATGAAATTGTGAGTGAAGTTTTGTACTTTCCTCTAGTTGGTGAGAGTGATCATGAAGTGATCTCCTGGGTTGTAGCTAGCAATATGCAGACTTCTGCTAGGAAAGGATATATGTGGAATTACAAGGCTGGTGATTATGACAAGCTTAGGAGACAGCTCGGAGCTGTAACGTGGAATGAGGAGTTGAGCAGTGTGGAAATAAATGCTTCCTGGGAACTTCCTGAAAATTAAAAGGCTAAACTTGCATGTTTAGCCTTTTAATTTTTGGAACATATTCACACCTTAATGTTGTTAAATATATCTTGTTCAGTGCAAAAGTAACATTTATCTTCTTTCTGCTTAACTCCTTATTCCAAATTGCTCCAAGCTGTCTCTTAAGCTTTTCCTAATCACTGGCATTGTAGTCCCACATATATTCTTTCCTCACAGGAGTCCTCATATGGCTAACCACTAATGAGGTGATCACCTCATATTCTCTTGCTAGGAAGTAGAAATGTGACACACTTACAATCACATCTTTTGATGAAATGATTAGATCTAAGACCTCGCTTGTTATCTTAATCCTCACCTTGTTTATTGACTGAAGTTGCTTATACATGTCTTCATCACCACCCTCCACATTCTCTGGCCTATAGCAACATCTGACTAAACATATCTTACTCTTAATCTCCACTTCATACCATACTGCCTAAAACCATTGCCACTATTTACCTCTTTTATCTCCACTGCAGACAAAATTCCCTTCTTATTGTCAGCAGCATGCCCTCCTTTTTTCTTGTCCTTTCTATTATCACAGAGAGTATCGTTCTATTTCTCTTCCCATCAGGATATGATCCTTATGCAATCGTGTTTCACTCATTTCAACAATTTTTGAATGGATAAGTTCAATCAGTGAAACTATTTTATCTCCTTTATTTATGATGCTCCTTGCCATTGTAAATAAACAGAGCAAGTTACTTTTAGGTCGTTTAACCTCCTATCTATGCTTCTTGGTTGTAATTTCCCCACACCTGCCCATATCTTTATCACCACTTATCCTATATATCTCTCCATACTCAACTACTTTTTCATCCCAGGCTATCCTATTCCTATGCTGACCATCCCCTTTTACATGTTCACTAAGAGTGGAAGTGATCTTTCACTTCAATTCTTACTTCCTCCGTTCTCTACTACAATAATGCCCAGGAGTCAACGAATTATTAAGTTATATAATGAGCGAAGAAAGCAATCCAATATGCATAAAATCTATTATATCTTGCTTTAAACAGATGTCAGTGCTTTCACCACTTCCTGGACCTTGAACCACTCATAAACCTTCTAAAAAAATTGTTGCAATCACATCACACTTCCTCCACCTATTTACCATCATCATCAATTTCCTTGGTCGCTTTTGGTGTTTCTCCGATAATCATTCATTCATTCTCTTGCTGGTTACAGGGCAGAAACTCCTTGGGATTTCTGTTCGTTTGTTTTGCTAGTCTCCCCTCCTATTCCAATTTCTGATGTCTTGCTACCTTTGTTATTCTTCTAGCTTCATGTAACTGTTCACTTCTTCCATATGATACTTCCATATTATATTTCTAGCATGGTATTTTGTTCTTCCGTAATTCTTGCATTTTTCTATTCATCACTTTAAGTAATCTTTTAGATTTCGTTACGTAAATTTGTTATTGTCCTCATTAAATATTTGTTGGTCACCTCTCATATAATACTAACCTCTTATCTCATGCCATACAATTCTGTTATTCTCTTCTTTCATATACGGTAAATCTGCGTGTCTGCGCATCAGCTCCGATTATGAAGCAATCGCATTAATAATAATAATAATAATAATAATAATAATACAATTCTTAGCATTTTAAAGGCATATTTTTTTATAGATTATGTGCGTAAAATATTAACTTTTCTTATGATCATTTTGTAGCTCTCTTTATGAAACAAGATCCCCTTTTAACAAAATTTAATAATAATACTTAATATTTTCTCTATTATTAGTAGTACAATAAAATGTTCTTTCATTTCGCAGGTGGCTTAAAGTTTATTTTAATGTTATCCGCCAGACGTTTGGTATGCGACAAGGTTTTCTTTTTAATTTGACGTTAAGTACTGGAAGAAAGGTTAGAATTAGTTAATTCCTTTTTGTTAGTTTGTTTGACCACAGGAGCCAATTAAATTAAGGTTTCAGTAGAGAAATGTTTTTGCTTTATATCTTTTTAATATTTTTTTATTGCGCAAGTTTCTGTTATGCATTATGGGAAATTCGCAGGGGTTCTTTATTTTTATGATGGCTGAAGTCAACGGCATACTGTTTTGATTACTCAAAAAGGTTAAATATCCTTTTACCCATACACACACAACACTGTCGTGTAGGTGTGAGCAAGCAATAATTATAATTTGCACCGTAACATTTAATGGCGTAACATAAATCCAAAAATATTTCCACTTGAAATCAGTAATAGTGGATGTTCTTTATATGCCATAAAGAAAATTCATTTCATTATATTAAAAAAATAATAAATAAATAAATGAAATAAAACATCTGAGTCGGATGTTAGAAATCATGGAATAAATGCAGGACTATTATTAGGATATATAACGCACCGGGGATAAGCACTATTATCCACCCAACCGGCTAAGACGTATATATAGGTCCAGGTTACCATGGATGCTTAGCCCCACAAAACTACAGGCCTATCAGCTTACTATCTTGCATAGGTAAAATAGCAGAACATCTAATCCTTGTAAGAATCCAAGAAGCAACAGAAAACAACAACATAATACCTGATGAACAATTCGGCTTCAGAAAAAAACACTCAACAACCCATCAAATCTACAGAGTCATAGAACATCACTCAAGGATACGAATGGTGCCAACACTCAGGAGCTATCTTCTTGAACATTGCCCAGGCATTGGACAAGATCTGGCATTACGGGCTACTGTACAAATTACACAAGGCAGGCATCCCAACACCACTCGTCCAACTCATCAAATCTTACTTATGTCATAGAAAATTCAAAACTAAAATAGAAGGAATCAGATCCACTGAAAGAAAAATAACTGCCGGCATCCCCCAAGGCTTCCTGCTATCTTCTCTCCTCTTTTCCATATACATGGCAGACCTCCCCAAGCTACCACTAACCATCACTGCACTCTATGCCGATGACACAGTCATCATAGCTAGGTCCCTCAGACCAAAACTTACAACCAAGAAACTTTAAATTGCAACCAACATCCTAGAAAACTGGTACAGCAAATGGCGAATAGCAATTAATCCAGCATAAAGTTCTGCAGTATTATTCAGCAGAAGAAAAACAGAACCCGAAGACAACATTCAAATGTTTGGAAATATAATCCCCTGGCAGGAGACAGCAAAATACCTAGAAGTACACATGGACAGGAAACTAAATTTAAAGACACACACCGACTACGTCACCACCAAGGCCAACCAGACCATAGCAGAGCTGCAGGGGCGGCCATCTCGGGGGGGTGCGACGGTGCAATGTGCCCGGGCCCCACGATCGAGTGGGCACAGTTGGTACACATTTGCGGAAACGTATTATATTTCGAATGTTTTTTTTTTAAGAAAGCTAAACACTGTGTAAAACTAGCTAAACAAAAGTCATGGGAGGACTTTGGCAAGAATATAGAAAATAAATATCAAGAAGGTGGCAAAATATTCTGGAGGTTGTTGAAGAATCTTAGGAATGGAGGAAAGAGTGCTGTAAAAGGAGTCAGAGATGATAAAGATGACATGAAAATGGGAGAAAAAGATATCCTTGAAGTATGGAGTAATTACTTTGAAAAACTGCTAAATGAAACAAGCAGTGATGACAGCACAGTGATAAAAAACACTGACCAGGCATGCAGTCAGGAATACATATCCATACCTGAAGTAGAAAAAGCCATCAAAGGCTTGAAATGTGGAAAGGCAGCAGGAGTAGATGATATTCGACCAGAAATGCTGAAGTATGGTGGTATAAAAGTCTTACAGTGGCTGCACTGCATAGTTCAGAAAGCCTGGACTGAGGGACGAATTCCCGATGATTGGAGTAGAGCTCTCATAATACCCATATACAAAAAGGGAAATAAAACTGAATGTGAAAATTACAGAGGTATTTCCCTACTGACTGTTCCTGGCAAGATCTATGCAACTATACTTGAGAAACGGTTGAGAAGAATTGTGGAAGAAAAGCTTGGTGAAGAACAAGCTGGATTCAGGCCAAATAGAGGCTGTCAGGATTAGATCTTCACTTTACGACAAATAGTCGAGAAAGCATGGGAATATAACAAAGATCTGTATTTAAGTTTTGTCGATTTGGAAAAGGCATATGGCAAGTTGCCAAGAGAGAAGCTATTCAATACGCTGCAGTTATATGGTGTCAATGGGGCATTATATCAAGCAATACTTAGTCTTTATTTGAGTTGTAAGTCAGCAGTTAGAATTGAAGGAAGTACAGGAAGATGGTTTAATGTTAAATCTGGTGTGAGACAAGGATGTACATTATCCCCTCTGTTATTCATTATCTATATGGATCACATTATGAAGGAAAGTGGTATTAAACCTGATTAGCTGTTGTAATAAATTGAATAGCTGTTGTAATAAATATGGTTTGAAGGTCAGCAATAAAAAGACAAAGAAAATGAAAATAGGCAGAACCACTGAAAATGTCAACTGTGTTGTGAATGGAGAACCTGTGGAACAAGTAAAACATTTCAGCTACTTAAGCACGATTTTTACTGAAGATGGTAAATTAAATATAGAAATAGACAACAGAATCAGCAAAGCTGGTATGGTGGGAAGTCAATTGAATAAATTCATATGGAATAAGAGAGAAATTAGTCGGAACACTAAATTAGCTGTATACAAGACAGTGTTCAAACCAGTTTTAACTTATGGATCTGAGAGCTGGGTCAGAAGTAAAACACTTGACCAAAGACTAGAGACCGCAGATATGAGAGTCCTGAGAAAGATTAGAGGCGTGAACAGATGGCATCAATGGCAATATTATATTAAAAATGGGGATATTAGGAAAGAACTTGACATTGTCGGCATCCAGGAATGCGTTAGCAGAGTTAATCTCAGGTGGTATGGTCACTTAAATAGAATGGGAGAGGAAAGATTAGCAAAACAAGTGTTCTCTGCCAGGTTGGCAGGAAAATGACCCAGAGGAAGACCAAGATATAGGTGGATTGATACGGTACAAAGTGCTTTAGACGATAGAAATATAAGATCTGATAATGTTGGAGTCTTGACAAGTAACAGACTGATTTGGAGGAAAATTGTAGATAGGAAGTTAGTAATGATGTAAATTTTTCATGTAGTACTGTCATATCCTGTACACCCCTCGAGGGTACATGGCAGGAATTTGATGATGATGATGTTTTTTTTTTTTTTTTTGTTTGTTTGTTTTTGTTTTCCTGTGCCAAAATCATTTGCAGGTAAGAGGTTTTACAATACTTTTATTTCGAATCCTTTAATTTTTACCTTTGAAAAATATTTTAGGGCCCCAAAAGGTTTCTTGCACCCGGGTCCCTTTTTACAGAAGGCCGGCCCTGCAGAGCTGTACCCACTCCTGAATAGGAAGAGCCTCCTAAACCAAAACAACAAAATCCTCATACAAAACAGTAATAAGACCCCAACTAACCTATGCCTCAACAGCCTGGGGACACACGACAGAAAGAAACATCACAAAATTGCAAACAACTCAAAACAAGTGCCTCAGAATGGCACTAAATGCACCCTGGTTTGTCAGAAACACTCAACTTCATCGCGATACTAAACTACCAGGCATCAAGATACTCATGAAAAACTTGCAGAAAAATTCTTCGCAGTAACAGAAAACCACCAGAACCAATTACTAAGACAGGCATCAAACTACAGCCCAACAAACCACTTCAAACACAGAAGACCGAAAGCCATCTTAAAGTAAAAACCAACACAAAAGCTCACAAAGAGCGGGTGTAATACCCACACAACAACCCCAAACTCAAGTAAAATGGGGATAAAGAGCCAAGGACTCACTCCATCTGCTACAGAAGTTAACAGTTAACGGATGCTTAGTGCATATTAAAATTGTAATACCATTGATATTATTTTGAAATATATGATGGATACGAAGTGCAGAGGAGTGATGTATTTTATCCATATTGACGGCGACAGGGTTAAGCCCACCTAAATAAATAAATAAAACGTTTAAAAAAACTGTGTTTTTTTAAACGTTTTTTGTTTTTTGTGATTGAGATACATGTTTTCTAGTTTTACTGTTCTCCGAACTTGCTCCTCCTAGGCGTTGTGTAAGTTCATTAGCAAGTTTCGATCAACCAGTCATATGTAATTAAACTTGAATAATATGATACAGACTAAGTGACAGCATCAAGAATATGTTCCTTCACTTTCACTGTCAGATATATTCAAAGCGCATCTATTTTTCTTCTTCAGAAGCAGCGGTTTCTTCGTCTTATTATTGTTATGCAAAGCATGGGAACGAACTAGTTGTACCTGACTAGGAGGCAGCGGAGAACTTAAATAAATAATATAATTTAAATAAACGCGATATTAATAAGATGATAGGACTTCATGATATCACTGTATGTTTTATCGAAATGAGCTCGGGAATTAAGAGAACATTTATAGATTTGAAATTAAGGTATTAGGTAAGTTTGCGAGGACTTGGAAATAGGATTATACTGATAACAACACAGTGGGATTCTCTGTGAGGTTCAGCATGGTTTTTCTAACAGGCGTTCGTGTTTAAGTAACTTGATTATGTATTATTATTTTAATTATTTTTATTTACTTATGAAATATATTTATTATTATTTATTTAATTATTATTTATTTAATTATTTTAATATTAATGATTTTAATTATTTTCCCGTCACTCTTCCCCTCAAAAAAAAAAAAAAAGTTGTAAAACCTATAGTACATTAGTACCATGGATTGGCGGATTTTTTATTTTTTAATCTGATTTATTTTTTATATATTTTATTTATTTTTCAAATAATATGAGAACTTCTCTCTCAGTCCACAAAAGTTGGATAAAAACGGCCTTGCTAACTCCCCACAGGGGAATAAAAAAAAGTTAGCAGATTTTATTCCCTTATTAGTTTTTGGTTTTTCTCCCGAAAAGTCGAGTTTTTCGTCCTGGAAACTCAAGAAAATCGACCGTAGAACGCACGCTATTCCAGACAATAAATATAGTGTTAGAATTAGGAACCACGAGATTGCAGCACTTGTCAGCCGTCTCTTCACTGGTGGTCGTTTATAACTGGCCAGCTATCTCTGATTGGCTACCTGTGAAGACTGAACTTCCCTCTTTATTTCTAAAGGGAAATAAAAGACGTTAGCAGATTTTATTCATTTTATCTGAAAACCCCGCTCTAGACACCAAACATGAACACTTTCAAGCTTCTTCATAAACGGGGAGTTCATCTCATACGGGTATGAAGTTAATCTGCAACTTGTATTGGATAAGAATGCATGATTTCTTGTAAGTCTATGGAACCTCGATATAACGCTGATTAATAGTAATGTGATTTAGATTTTGCAAAAGCCTTTGACAGATTTCCGTATGACTGGTTGATATTTATGCCCATTATTATTTAACTTAGTGATATTGGGAAAGGTTTAGAACATAGTGATATGTATTTTCTCATCGTTACACGTAATATAAGCATACACATTCCTGACACTGGCTGTAATCTCTTTACAGACAATGGTACGTGAAGAAGTTCTGCTTTTACCTCTTTCCATCCACTGCAGGCCTCCTTCTTAAGTTTCCAGTTCGATCTGTCTTTAACCATTGTCCAACATCTCATGTCAAACCTTTGTGGATACATCCATCCATCTTGTTTCTTTGGCGACCTTTCCTTCTCTTGTTATCCACTCAGTGCTTATTTTTGTCCACCGTGAAGAATGTATGGACTTCAAAAGATTTTTTTCAGTGGTCTTTCCGTTTTCTTAACTTTATGTAATGACTTTAAGAATGCATCACTCAAATCAACTGTAGATAACATTATCACTTAATAGAAATGGAAGAGTACCATCTCAACCAAACAGCGTTTCGATGCACTTGCTTGATGACAGCTTTTCACTTTTCCAGGAAACGCGTCTGGAAAATGTTTCACTCTGCAATGTTGTAAGGTTAGGAGATTTTCCAGAAGAGGTGGACAAACATATTTGCGTAAGAACATGACCTAACACGGCAATCTTCTTAGAAACCTGATACTGCTTATGATAAGGTGGTTAATTATCTGCATTGCCTAGTATGACTGCAAATTGCGTGTTCTTTCCAGTTTGCCTATTTTGCGCAATGAAAACCCTAGTTTCCGGAGTAAAAACTCCTCCGCCTCCGTCTGAGACCGGATAACTTACCTTCAGTTGAAAAGCTCTGATAAAGACTTTGCCCGTCCTAGAGGAGATTCAAACCCAGGTTTTTCCCAACCAAAGGGTATCGTCTGTACCGACTGACCTAAACAAGATCGTGCTCTGAATGTAGACCCATTAAAAACTTCACGTCTGATGTGTGAATGTTCACAGTTCAAAATCATCTGGACACGTTAATCAATATGCTCAGATATTAACCAAATTTATATTGTGGTACAAATATCTTTAGAAGATGAATTTAAGGAGGTCCCCCCCACCCCCCCCCCCCCCCACCCCCCCCCCCCCCCACCCCCCCCCCCCCCCACCCCCCCCCCCCCCCACCCCCCCCCCCCCCCACCCCCCCCCCCCCCCACCCCCCCCCCCCCCCACCCCCCCCCCCCCCCACCCCCCCCCCCCCCCACCCCCCCCCCCCCCCACCCCCCCCCCCCCCCACCCCCCCCCCCCCCCACCCCCCCCCCCCCCCACCCCCCCCCCCCCCCACCCCCCCCCCCCCCCACCCCCCCCCCCCCCCACCCCCCCCCCCCCCCACCCCCCCCCCCCCCCACCCCCCCCCCCCCCCACCCCCCCCCCCCCCCACCCCCCCCCCCCCCCACCCCCCCCCCCCCCCACCCCCCCCCCCCCCCACCCCCCCCCCCCCCCACCCCCCCCCCCCCCCACCCCCCCCCCCCCCCACCCCCCCCCCCCCCCACCCCCCCCCCCCCCCACCCCCCCCCCCCCCCACCCCCCCCCCCCCCCACCCCCCCCCCCCACATTAGCAGGACTGATTCCATGTCTGCCACCCTGTCAAAAGCAGCATCCACTTCCTCTAGGAAGGCAGAGTATTATGACTCTAGATTAGGTGCATAGGCTTGTACCACAGCCAAATCATGGTTTTTCAACTGAAGCCTTAACACACATACCCATCCCCCCAATGGGATCCACTCAGCAACACAGTCTGACAGCTGGGGGCTTGTGAGTATCCCCACACCTGCCTGAGCAGACATTGTCGGGCTCACACCAGAGTAGTAGAGCTTCCACCCCTTATCCAGGTCGACAGTTCCAGAGCCTCTCCTCTTGGTTGAAGAAAGCCCGACTAAGTCTAGCAGGTAGCGCTTGGCTTCCTCAACCAGTTCCAACTCCTTCCCTGTCAGAGAGAAGATGTTCCAGTTGCCTAAAGCCATAGTCTGGTGTCGTTGTCATTGCCATTTCCGTCCTTTTGCAGAACCATTTTTTTGCAGAACCATTTATTCCCCTAAACACCTCCCCAAACGGGTAGCGGGCCCATTGATGAAGTTTCCTCTAGCAGTGCTGAGGAGTGGTGTCTAAGGGAGACTGTAACATATTTTTCGAACAGGTCCCTCTACCTAAAACCCGAATGCGTCCCTTGGTAATCTGCGCGACGGACGATGTGGTATGAACATTTTTTGATGGCCTGATCATGTTACAGTGTTTGATAATGTCCTGTTAGCACAAGACAAAATGACATAGAAAAATAGGAAAGATTCCCCTCAAATACTCTAATAGCATTCGGAGGAAGGAGCAAGAAGAGAAGAAAGAAAGAATCAAGGGAGGAAGAGGAGGGACCAGTCTACAGATAATATAACAGATGTATATTACATGAAGTAAGGCATGGTCGAGCATCAGGTACCTCGGGTTTGCCACACCCGTACTCACTAAAGTGAGCCTCTGAGGTCTTTAAATTCACAATTTGCTTAATTCATTTTTTTGTTATTGGTTTTATTCATGTTTTTCAGCTATCCTGATAAGTATTTTTATGCTCAGTTATGAGTTCTTTGTGCTCAACACTTAATTATATACCATCTCGGCTCTGATCCTGTATCAAGAAATATTATGCAACAACTCTGAGGAGCATAAGGACTCATCATGGGAGGGCACTCTATTCCACTTTGCTATAGTCATCTATCTCCCCTACTTAATTCTCTTACTACACACAACTAACATCACCGCCATCATTCACCAACAGTTTTGTCTGTAAATTGCATGTGTTCTGAAGGCTAATTTGCATGTACACAGGATGATAAACCAAGAGTTTCTGGGAGAAAACAAACCTACCTCTGTATGAGATTGGCTAACTCACCTTCAAACGAAAATGTCCATACATAAAGATTAATATAAAGATTCCTCTTGTAACAATGAGAATCTAAAAATATGCTCTTTATCATAAAAAAATGCACACAGGTATGTCATACTAATAATCTTTCCCGAATTAAATAAATTGATTTAATTAGATCTTTTTTTTTTTTATTTAGCCTAGTTGTGAAAGAGGCTGCTCTATTGCCAAAATAGCTTTGCTTTAAGTTTGATATCAAATATTAGGACATCATGAATTCAGATAACCTTCAATTTGAATTTTTATACTGCTCTTATTTAAAATCTGATTAGTATGTGTATATGTGATCATACTTATGTTAAAATCAAGGTGGGAGAAAAGTGGGCAAGTGTAAAACAGTGTTATATCTAATATTCCTGCATAATCATTCAACATAAAACTGATAAAAAGAAAAATGAAATTTCGTCACTTGGATAATACTTTAATGCAAAATATCTCAGTTCATGTTCTATAAATTAGTACACCCTCAAACATAGCTATATGTTAATTTTCCTGGCCATGAAATTTCCAATTAGTAGTATGTTACTGACCTATTCTACTACACAGAAGAGACTTCAATTTCTAGGATGGAAAATTTTAGAAAAATAATGTTTATACTTTGAAACCATAATGAATTATAAAGTTACAAACCTTTGGCATATATTGCTTTAGTGCTGCACTCCTTAGAAGACAAATCATATATGATGAATCCATGTATTTATCTTTATTAGTACCACTGATTAAGGATTCCAATGGCATGACAGCAATTCTCAACCTCATACCAAACAAAATTTGCATGTGAAGTATTTTCATAACTAGGCTACTTGTATATAAAGGCTGTTGATTCATGTCAAGTTTGTCTCAGTATTCCATAATTAATAGCATAGTCCCTTTCAAATGTGTGTATATTGTCATGCATTATGGGAAGGATGATTACTTAGATCAGTTGACATTTGAGGTCTTCATCCATGGTATTGATGGTGATCTATCCCATAATGCATGGCAAAATACATGCCCAAATTGACATGTTCTGTGCATTACATCATACTGAGGTGATGTGAGAGATGTGACAAAATCAACAGTCTCCAATATACAAGTAGCCTAGTCATGAAGATACCTCATATGCAAACTTGTTTACATGCCTAAGTAAAAGACTAAAAAAGAATATAATTTGTTAAGTATAATTTACTTTAATCAAGTGAAAGAAAGAGTGAGAACTTGCATGCATATGAATGAAACTTGAGCATAAGAACTGACCTTTTTTTTTTTTTTTTTTTTTAATCAAATGGATAAACTTATCGACCATTAACAAAATACTAATTAAATATACACCAAGACCTGAAAATAGAAAAACGAGTAATAATTCCATATGTAAAAGGTGTTTCTAAGGGGAAAAAAGTATTCACATCCTTAAAAGAAACTGTTCTTTTGAATCTTTTTTTCATCTAAGAAATCAAGTTCTTCTCTTTCATCAAAATCAGCATCCCAGTCTTATTTTGGTATTTACAGAATTGCATGTTTCTGTATCTTAATTACCAAGGACAAGCTGGTAAATTTGCAAACTAGGAAAAAAAAAAAAAAAAAAAAAAAAATTATACTGATAAGGTTGAAACATGGACAAGATGGTTACTGAGACATACCAAACAGTTATACTTGGAGTTGTCTAGAAAAATGCAAGAGACCAGTGTTATATCACAGAGCTCTGTGCTTGGACTGATGCTATTTGATCTTCATGATCAAGATATCAGGAATGATCCAAAGGGGAATATCCAGTTGTCTCCTGATGATGCTAAGCTAGGGTAGGTAAATAAATGAAACTAATGTAGAATTGAATGCCACTATGAGCAAAGGATAATGGTAGCCAGGGCTATGACAAAGCATAAAGTTATATTTTGAACTGAAGAAGATTACAGTATATTACATTAAATGAAGTGTGCAAGAGATGAGGCTTAAGATCTGAAAATTATATTGCACATGAAGTTGGACAATTACAATGGTAGACAAAAGCATGAAAGATTACGATATTATAAACAACATGTATACAGATAAATAATTATTCGACTTTATAAAATCTTGATATGACTATGAGCTTATGTAGACATTATGCTCATATTTAGTTGCCTGGGCTTGGACAGATGAGGTGAAGAGAATTTAAACATGGATAATAAAGGATATGTGGAATATTCATCTATGACAAAGATTTCTGGGATGCAGCAACACCTGATTCTTAACAGAAACATAAGTTAAAGGGATTTTATGGAATAGCTGTAAAAAAAAAAAAATATATTTAATACATGACATGAAGGGAGAGAATAAAGGACTGAAATCCCTTATTCTCAGAAAGAGTGGAGAATGAGTGAAATGGGTTGCTTGTATAAATTAAAGATGCCAAGAAATTATATTCTTGGTTTAATCCTTTATTAAAATATAAGCAAACAATGTTTGCACGTCTGTGCAACTCATATATAGAGGTTAATGACTTCACATCACTTGCCTTAGTATCCCATAATGCAAAGCACATATCCTTACAGACATGCATAATGGTATGCATTATTGGAAGGGTCACTACCCAGGCTGGTTGCGCATGTCTGTAAGGGTATGTGCTTTGCATTATAAGGTAGTTAGACAAGTGATGTGAAGTCATTAGCCTCTATATATGAGTTTCCCAGTCGTGAAGTTACTTCATGTGCAAACTGTCTGCTTACATTTGGATAAAGGATTAAACCAAGAATATAATTTGGCATCTTTAATTTATAGTATAACCAAGTTGAAAAAAACTTTTAATGTCTATCTCTAATCCAGAGTATTTTAGTAATGAGGTGCGACACCTTTTGATTACTTGTATATGGAAATAGGACTTCTGCATTACTTCAACCTTAGTATTTCTTCTGGGTCTGACTCTCACTGATGAAAACTCAATAACGGCTGAAACTGGTCTGGACAGTGGCCCTTCCTATAATGCATAGTATTATACATGTCCATAAGGATATGTGCATTGCATTATGGGATATAAGGCAATTGATGTGAAGTCATTAGCCTCTATATATAGAAGTAGCCCAGTTGTGAAGTGACCTCACATACAAACTTTGTTCGTTCACACTTGGATAAAGGATGAAACCAAGAATATAATTTTTGGGGATCTTTAATTTACATTCTCTTTGATCCACAACCTCCATTATACCTTGTGTTGACCATCCCACTCAATTTTAGAACCTAAGGGAGTACATTCAGCATCATATAAACATTCTTCTACTCATTCACTCACTCACTCACCTGAAGGATGATGCCTACACACCACACACAGACAAGCAGGTTATTATACCTCTTTATAGAACCTTAGTAAAATACCATCTTTGATCTCTCCTATCATTTATCTGATGACAATCCACCATCTTGTTTACTTCTTTATAGAAGTAAACAAGATTTTTTTTTTTCTGAATTTTCTGATGTTGGCAGCATTACCATGAGCCACTAGGCAGGTGTAGCACAAAACACAGCCTTTCCCTGTTAACTGTCAACTTCACCTATTCATAGTATGGCTTGTTTCTATAAAAGGGACCCTGACAGACACAGCAAGTATTCCCACAGCAAAAGAATACCTTTGCAGTTGGACGAATGCAAACTAGACCCATCAGGCTACAAATGATCTTCATCACCTGATGAAATTCCCACCAATGCTTACTGGAGACCTGAAGTGGTTGATACCATTTTTACTCTCCACACAATTGCAGTTTTATTCTCTCCCTCCCTTTCTGCTGCAGTGTGAGTTAATATTTTCAAGAGAATTATTATTCTTTTTTTTTTATTATTATTATTCCTGACACCTCCAAGGAGCCCGAAGACTCATCGCAGAGGACACCTAAAACTGTTTCAACTGATACAACTGTCTCAACCACTACACTGAACCTCTACTACGAATTATCTCCATCAACACCTTCTACCGCCCACTTCCACCACAACTAGTATTTTATGTCTGTAAATTGCGTGTGTTCTGAAGGGCCGATTTGTCTGTATGTGGGATGAAAAACCAGAGTTTCCAGGAGAAAAAACCCTGCTATCTCCATATGAGATTGGCAATCTTGTTATACTACTTGCAAGTCTTAGCATTCTCATTTTGGTTACATCCATTCTCTTTTCCCATCTATTGGTCATCTGCTAGGTCCCACTGCTATATATCAGTGCTGGTCTTATCACCATTTTGTAATCTTTCCTTTTAAACTTGCTAGACACTTCTGTATCACATAAAATACCCACAATCTTCCAGTAAATCCACCCTGATTAGATCCTCCTAGCAAGTTCAGAGTCTAAGTATCCATCATTTTGGACACATATCCTAGGTATGTGAACCTGGACACTTGTGGCATGTTTATGCCCTATAATGTTGTACTCACTGCTGTTTCACTTACAAGATGTATATTCTATCTTATTTCTACTTCAAACCACATCTTCCAAAGCTTTCTTCCATTGTTCAAACCTTTCTTCTGTTTCCTGCTCAGACTCTATATAAATCACCAACATCATCCAGGGTGATTCATTTCTTACCATTCTGTACATCCAATAATATGACAAAAGAAGGGATTCAAAGCTGACCCCTTGATTACCCTTGCAACTTTTATTAGGAATGCCTCTGATTCTGCTCCACGTCTCACCCAAGTTTTTCTACCATCATACATATCTTGTACAAGACGTACATACTTTTGGATCATTTTCTTCCTCATGATTCTCTATTGCTTTTCTTGGGACTATCAAATGCCTTTTCTAAACCAATTAAGATGTGAGAGAGAGAGTACTATGCATTGCTCTACTGGTACCTTTCTATGCCATCTTAAAGTGAAAATAGTGCCAGCTGTTCCTGGACTGGGCATAAACTCAAACTGCTCTTTACTAGTTGACACTAAGTCTCACAAATCTCTTCTCAATTACCCTTTCCTATATCTTCCTAGTATGACTCATGAGTTTAATTCTACTGTATTTACTGCAGGACTGGATGTATGAACCAGCAATCTCCCCCATCCCACTAGCATTTTCTCATCTTCAATGATTTTGTTAAAGGCATCTGTTAATAGTCACACCCAGTTCACCTAGACCTTTTCATCTTTCTTCAGGGATGTTATCAAGTCCAATTGATTTACCACTTTTCTGTACTTCTTCCACTTCCATTCTTATGTTAGGAATTGGCTGTTTGCATACTCTTATTTACTTCATTAATTTCTCAAAATACTTATAAGATGTATATTTATCTAGCAATCCATTACTTCATATAGTACAGTACCATCCTCGATCCTTTATCATCTTGGCTTGGTATGAGGAGTGTTCAAAAAAAAGACCAAACTTCTTAAATAGCACGTCAGCTGGCAGGTTTTGACAAAAAACTGCCATTTGCCCTGTTCTGCTATGAGCATTAGTCATCAAGTTAGAGCCACTGAAGTGAGCATGTGCACAAGCTGTTCATCGGATTAGTGACAAAGCGACAATGAAAGAGCTTGAAGAACAATGTGTGCATGTGTGTGTGAAATTTTGCTGCAAACATGGTAAAAATTTTAGAGACATTTCAATTGCTTAACCAAGCATACAGGAAGGATTGTATGAGCCAAACAGTCTCCTCGGCCAAAAAAAGCACGGATGAGTTGGTCAAAGATCAATGTGACATTGGTTGTGTTTTTTGATTGCAAAGTTATTGTCCATTATGAATTTGTACCATGTGGTCAGATGGTACAAAAAAAAGTTCTACCAGGAAGTTTTAGTGCATTTGAGGGATGATGTGCGCAAGAAGAGGCCTGAATTTTGGGAAAACCAGACTTGGATGTTGCATCATGACAATACACCAGCAAAACATCAGGCATCCATTGTGCCTCATCCACCCTATTCTCCAGAAGCCCCAGCAGACTTTTCCCAAACTTAAAACGACTTTGAAAGGAAGCCGCTTCCAAACCATAGAGGAGATTCAGGAAAATGCAAGAAGAGAACTGTGCATCATCACAGAAAGTGCGTTCCAGGAAGCATTCTAACAATGGAAGAAATATTGGGAATGGTGTATTGCCAGTAGAGGGGACTACTTTGAAGAGCAATAAAGTCTATAGCAAAAGTTCGGTCTTTTTTTTTTTTTTTTTTTTTTTTTTTTTTTTTTTGAGCACGCCTTGTATATCTGCTTTTTTGCTCTTTTGGTCTGGCTACCAGATTTTCATACAGGTTTCAGCTTTAGATTATGTTACTGTTCTCTTTGTTTCTCTATATTCTAGCTATTCTCATTGCCTGGTTTGTCCCATTTTCTTTTCTCTAGGACACTTTTGCATCTTGTCATTCTACTGCATTTCCTTGTCTATCTTAATATTTACTGTTGTCTGTCCAACACCTCTTTCCTGATATTATGAATGTTTTCCCATCTCCTATTGGTTCATTTTCAGCAATCACTGCTTCTACCTTTTTGTGACAAGCTCTTCTCTAATGTCATTTCCTCTTGGCTTCCATCATCTTGTTTTGATGATCCCTTTCACTTGCTTCTGTTTTATCCTTTTCATTTTCACTTGGCAAAGTAGAAGCCTGGATTGCTTTGCCATTGCCTCTCCTGATATTACCTTACAATCATTTACCTCCTTCATATGTTCTCTTCTGCAGAGTACATGCCTTCACCTGGGAGCCTTCCCTGCTTCTGTACCTATGAGTTTGATGGTTTGCTATAGAAGGTGTTCAAACATAGCAAGATGCCTTGCCATCGTAAAATCAGCAAGCCTATCATCTTCTTTGTTTCTTGCAGCAACTCCATATCTTCCTTGTATTGTCTCCCTACTTTCATTATTTTTGCCAACATGACCACATACAAAGATGCATTCCCTACTTTGCAATCTACTGATTATACATTCTAGGTCTCTCCAAAAAATTTTCCTTTTGGTCATCCTCACAACTAACTTAAGGTGCATATATACTCACAATTTCATTACCAAGGTCTACTCTGCACTGCAATTATTATATCTGATTTTCTAATACCTCAAGGGCTCACACCTAGTGAGTATAGGAATGGCAATCCCAAGGAACTTGGGATGCTGGATCATACCTTAATTCAAATAATAGAAACCTTATCTAGGTTGGTACCTACTCTTCTTTTTGACTTTTCTTCCCTCTTCATTTTTCCCTTCCAAGCTATTAAAGTAATCGACAGCTAGGAATGAATCCTTCCTATACTGCTGAATCTATTACTTTAAGCAGTAAGAATCTGCCTTCTCTCCATGGGTATTTGTCCCACCTTAATTGTGGACACTAACTAGTTCTTGGGACCAGTCGTCCCAATGTTTAATTATGATGGGTCAGAGATGTAATGAGAATTTGCCATGCATTCTGATTTGCCCTTAGCACTGTCCAGGGATCTGTCAACCCAGAAATGAGAAATGGATTACTACAGAAACCAAGTTAGAAATAAAATATATAAACATGGTATTGAAATTAGTACATAGAATCTGGGAGGATTGAATGAAACTGGAAAAGTAGCAAACGTGCACAGAGAAATGGAATGATTAGGCATAAAAATACTTGGATTGTCAGATATTCTGGAAAGCTGATATGGAACTTTTATATTCGTTTCCATTTGGAAGAGCAGTTAAAAATTGAATATCATTTTTCCAGAATACCTGACAATCCAAGTACGTAATGTCTAATCATTCCACTTCTCTATGCACATTTGACGTTTTTTCCAGTTTGATTCAATACTCATGTTCCATGTACCAATTTTTCATACTGTATTTATATCTTAACTTTTTTGGTTTATGCAGTAATCCATTTATCACTTCCAGGCTGACAGATCCACAGACAGTGCTAAGGGCCAGTCAAAACATAAGGCAAATTCTCCTAACATCTCTGACCTATCATAATTAAACATTAGGGCTGGTACTATAACTGTGTCCAAGAACAGTTAGTGGGAAGTGAGTCTAGAAAAGGAGTTGCATTTATTATAGAAAATGAATTCTTATTGTTATTAATAGAAAATATGAACGAATAACATTAGTTTTAATAGAAAAAAAACCAAAATCACTGATGATTTTACAGATTTACGTACCAACCACATCTGAAGATGATGCAGAAATTGAAGAATTTTATGAGAAAATAGAGAAAGCTATCCAAGATATTGGAGGAATGAAACACAGTGTTAATCATTACAAGAAATACCAAAACAGGAAAGGAAAGAATAAGTTCTAGTGTAAGCTCATATGGATATGGCATAAGAAATCAGAGGTGATAGAGGTATTGAATTTTGTTTAAAAATTGATAATCATAAACAATTGTGAACAAAAATAAAAAGCTAGATATATGCAGAGATCTCCCAATGGTACATATACTAATCAAGAAGATTTTTATGATCAATCAGAGATACTGAAATAGAATAACAAATGCAAAAGTTATGCCACATGCTGACTATGGATAGGACACAGAACTGTAAGAATTACACATTAAAAGGATCAGCAAGGGGAAATCATTTCTAGAAATACTAGAGGGGGGGAAATTAGAGAGAAGACCTCCATAGATGAAGATCTTGGTTTGATGATGTAAAGAAGTAGATGGGTAACAACAGATATTATGAGATTAATAAGGATGGCAGAGGAATGGACACATTGGAGTACCATGATTGCTAACCTCCAATTGGAGATGTTACTGAAGATTTCCTATTCACTTCTAACAAATCTCTAATGTTCCTGATTAAGTACAATTCCCACTTCATTCTGCTGTCTGTTCATGCCACAATAAAATAACTTACATCCTCCTCCAATCTCTCGTGCTGATTGTCCTTTCCATTTTGTTTCTTGCACCCATATTGTCAAGCCTTCTCCAATATATCATGCCTGCAACCTTTCAGCTTCTTCAGGTGAGGGAACTCAATTTCAGAGTCTCTATTCTGAAGTGTGAAGCTCTTGGTATGATAGACCTTTGTCCCTTTTCATTCGGGGAGGAAGAACAAGCAAAGCCAACGAATTGCTTCTGGGGTATGACCTAGTCTTGTCCACTTCCTTGAGGTTGTCTGCATTTAAAATCTGGCAAATGTTTTATGGCTATATGCATTTGCTTACAGCCCCTTGCTGATGCCAGCTGCTCAGAGAAATAGAATTTGGACAGCACAAGTATTTTTGTACTCTTAATTGTATACAGAAGCATTGTAACATCAAAAGATAGCTTAAATTGCTAAGGGGCATTTCTGGAGGAGAAAGGATGTAAATTCATGAGAAATTCTACATGAATTAGCTCAGTGCATATTTAATATTAACATATCAAACTACTTGCAGTGCCAGTAATTTAGAATTCCATCCTCTTTTGTGTTAGGTTCAATAGCTTATCTCAGCCAAGTAACTGCTTCTTATAAGTCTGCTTGCTGCTTATGACAAGGCAGTTCCTATCCATACTGTGTGCTATAGCTGCAACTTGCAGGTTTTGTGAAAAGAAAAATTCTTGTTTCTGTAAGGAAGACTCTGCAACCTTCATGTGAGACTAGCTACTAATTCCATCACTTTAAAAGTCCTGATAAAAGTTCTTTACATCCTAGACAGGATTAGAATTCAGGTCTTTCCAACCAAAAGGAATCATCAATACAGACTCAGCTACAGGAAATTACACATGCTAAATATTAATTACAATAAATTAACACTTAAAAATAATTTATTATAATTAATATTTAGTTTCCATTGTTCATAACAGTAATTAAAGAATTTCTTCTCTTCTTTGGTGTATCAATCCGAAGATTGGTAAATATAGCAGCACATCACAACATCCTGTCTTGACCTTTTTATTTCTTCATAACTCTTAGCGCCAGTTAGAATCATTATGTTATTTATATATGAAATTCTTGGTCTGCCTATTGGCCTCTTTCCTTCTACAGTCCTCCCCTCCATTATTTCTGTAATCAGTCCCCCCCATGCCTCAAATGGTGTCCAATTAGGCTTTTTCTTCTCTTATTGATGTGTTTCATTAATGACCGCTCTTCATGAACTATATTTAGAACTTCATTACTTTTCCTTTCTGTCCAACTAATTTTCATCATCTTTCTCCAGCACCAAAGTTCAAATGTCTCCAACTTTTTCATGTCTTGTTTTGTCCAGGCCTCATTTATATGGTTGTGAGTCCAGGCCTCACAACCACATAATGCTTATAAATGGCAAAACTTATAAATTTTTAAAAATCAAACGGTATAAAAAGTTTTACAAAATAAGGTGCATGTGTATGTGTCTTCTTGTGTATATCCATGCAATTCCAATGATAAGATCCATAAGACATATACATAATAATATTGAACATGTTGTCCATAATAAAAAATAAACTGAATAAAAATATTCAGAATGTGTGTATCCTTTTCATATGTAGAGGCACCAATCCTTAAAACGAACTGATTACATATACTTATTTGAATTTTTTTTTTTTCTCTTTTTTCCTACATAAATTCTACTTCATAAAGAACCAACATTAACTTAATGACAGTAATATCTGAAAAAGATCATGGCAATAATAAAACAAGCTTTTCTTTAATGGAAAATTTGGAAACATACCTTAGACAAGGTCCTGTCATATCTGGACAACCAGACATGGTACAAAACTCTGATATCGTGCCATAAATAAGATTAATGTGGTCAAAAAATGCAATTGCTGAAATAAAACAAATTAATTACTAAAATAATAATATATTGATATATTACATATATTAATAGCTAAAATTTCTGAAATAATGCTGGATCTAATATTCACTTTGCTTATATAATAAATTTTCCTTAAGTCCATGCAGTTAGCCTAAGTGACTATGCACTTCACAACCATACACCTGGGAAAGGAGTGTCCTGGGTTCAATTCCCATCGTCAATGTGAGGAGCATAAGGATCTTTCTCAGACATAGCCAAGTTAGCTGGTCTTGGACGTGGACAGCAGGGTTTTTCTGCCTAGTTTTATCTGGGGTTTTTCCTCCCGCAAGCAGGCAAACTGGCCCTGTTAACACACGGGCTACACCCACAGGATATACCAAGAGGGATAAGGCTAGTCACCTTATCCTTGGGGCAGGTACAACTTAGAAGGGTTCAAATTAGCCCTATAACAGGCCAGTAGGCCTAATACACAGAAGGAAGAAATAAAGACTTCTTTTTACATATACTGTATATTAAAATATTTAAATATATATTAAATAAATGTATATTAAAAACATACATTAATGAATATTATTAATATCCATTAATACAGTATTATATAGAATAAATATAGTAAATATCTTTCCAAACCATCCTTGGTGTCAGAAGACTCATTTGCAGGAAGACACACAGACTTCAATAAGACCACACAGACCACTATTAGACCTTGCCATGAAAGCATTCAACATTGGAGCATTCATCAACTATTCAGGCACTACATACCATTAATTTATCATGTATGATGTAAAGAAAACTCCTTTTTAACTCCCTTGTCACTTGACCTTCATACAATTTCTGGAGATTATCTTGTTTTCCACCACTTACTACCTACTGCAGAGATTCCCAAACCTTCTCAGTTCATGGTGCTCTTAGTATCTCGGTAATTTTGTCACAGCACCCCACCCCCCCCCCACACACACACAGCCAAAAGAAATACCTAAAAGTTGCATTTATTAAGCAGTTAGGTCCAAACTATTTACTAAATATTAGTGTCCTAAAAATACTGCTGTGTTTCACACAGCAGTGGTTCCCAAACTGTGTGCACAGTTTGGGAACCACTGCTTCATGCAATAATTTCACTGTATACCAATGGGCATCTCTCACCAACTTATGTCTCAATCATGCCACCTCTTCTCTTATCTACCAAGCTCTTAACAAAGCCACATCATTTTAATCTGTCCTCATACTCAACATTCGGGAGTCCTGTAACAGTTACTGCTTCATTCTATTTCCTTATTGCCTATATAACCAATCTGTTTACAGAAATCCAAATGTAACCGAATTGGTGGTGTATGCAGCAAAAATATTACCACCACAATCCCAGTTTCCTCACCTCCTCGACTTTGTGTAAACAAGTTTCTCAAATATAATAAACCTCAATTCCATCATCTTCTCTATTCAAAGTACAAATCCACTTGCAACAAGATCAGAGCTTCCAGACATTGATGCTAAATTTGGAAGAGGAGAACAGCTGAATATCTTATCTGAAACCTATATCATTTATATATATATATATATATATATATATATATATAACCCTGTAGTACTCCAACTTTTGACTGTGTGTGAGAGAGAGAGACTGCACAGCCCCCTATACAACTTGCTAGGAACTATCAGTCAACAATCCCTGTAACCAAGCTAACAACTGTCTATCCATCCTACTCAATTTTAACAGTAGTCTGTCATGTTGTACTCTATTCAAATAGTTTAGAGAAAAAAAATCACCACATAAGCATCTCTTCTATCCAATACACTTTTGTTATCCTACTATAAACATAACCAAGTTACTGAAGCAAGACCTTCCCCCCCCCCCCTGCTAACAAAACCATGGTTGCTCTCTTAAGATTTCCATCACTCCAAGTTTGTAGTCTATCTTTAACCAGCCTCTCTAACATCTTCACCACTACATCGATAGTTACACACATATACACTGGCCTATAGTTAGACACCACTAACTTATACAGTGGCATTATTTTACCTTCTCATGTTAGAAGTTTAATGGAGTGAAAGAGCATTAAGAAAGAATTAAAAATATTTAATTCTTCCAATATTTCTTCTCATTTACAGAGACATGTTCAGGAAGTATGTTGCCTTTGTATGTGAGACATAACACACACAAAGGCAACACAAAACCAAGTGAAACATATGGACAAAAGACTATAGTCATAACTAGGTGGGGCACTCTCTATAGACACAGCCTAGGATGTAAACTGGAACCTCAAAGTATTAGTGTTTCCCATATTTTGGGATGTTTGATTCAACTACATGTTAAAAATGTCAGAATCTTAAAGCAATACAACCTACGACAGGTGTCCATAAAGGGCATCCCATCTAGTTAGGACTGTAGTCTTTCGTCCATGTTTCACTTAAAAATATTTAATTCTTTCAAATTTCATCAGTTACAGACACATCTTCAGGGAGCATAATGCAACTTGTGTGTTACAAGTCTCACATTGAAGATTCCTTTAATATGAGATTCAAGATTACTCCTTGAAGATTTCTCAGTAACTGAGATGAAATATTGGAAGAATTATTTTAAATCCTTTCTCAGTGCAATTTCACTCCATTAAACCTCTAACACACTTAGCCTTAACACATGGATACTATTTTTCCTTTTTTTCCACTCTTCTGAGATTGAATGTTCCTGTTGTAGACTTGAACAACTAATCCAGGAGCCCTGCCAGCTCTTTTGCAGCCTTATTAATATCAACCTTATGTAAAATTCTAAACACTTCACATTCCTGAGCTGTCAGTTATCTGTCCTCCTTCCTAGTCTTCTTCAATAAGGAGAAAGACTGCCCTCCTACCCAACATGAACTATACTCACAAAATAGTTATTGAACATTTCCACTATATCTTCTATGGATGTGAACAGTTTTCCAAATCCAGCCACTAAAGTCAATTCTCCATATTTCCCCTTTGCTTCTACTACCCACAAAAGCACACATTGGAAAATTTTCTTTGCTGCTTAATCCAATCTTAACTGATCAAGCCACAGCAAGTCATCAATCTGTATCCTTACTTTATCATAGTCTCCCACTATAATTCTAAACATCTATTGTTCCATGAAGCTTGCACCTGCCTAGCCACTTTCCACATCAAAAACACAAAATCACTCTTCTCCAGCTGGCATTATGGTGACTTCAACTATTATCAAATCCATACTCATGTCTTGCGTAATTTATATATTACTCTGCAATCTATGTTTGAATTCTAAACATAACTGACTCTGAATATATCTGGTAGCAGCATTTCTGGTTAACTGGGTAACTTATACCCAGTTAACCAGAAAGTAGGATAAGGATAGTTTATGAAACTCATGTCAGAGTCATCCTATATGAATTTATGTCACCTGGTATTGGTAAGGCAAACTCCTGGCAAGGCCGATAATAACAAATATGCACAGTATAAATTTTGAAAAATGAAGTAATTACAAAAATGGAAGAGTATGTACCTTTACACATTTAACATTTCATGATATTAATAAAAATATTAAACAAAGTCAGATAACAGATACTCATAATATTTAGACTGCAAATTTGAAGCACAGCTTAATGTTGTATGAGGATGTCTTTTCAAATATCTCAATTGTTCTATTTTGATACAGTTTACTTGGAGAGAAGAAAAGGAACATTTCACACTAAGTACACATTTTGATGATTACCTTATACACCATTCATGTAGTAACATGGTGAAGGATGACCATCTAGCTGAAGTTAATCTTATTTTCTTAGAATTTTTAGTTTGATGTTTTTAATTCTGTTATGCATATGCAAGCTAAACAGTAACTCTTACATTACTATGGTGCACACAAGTGCATTTCATGTGTTTTTTTTTTTTTTTTTAGTTAACATGTTACCGTAACACAAGAATACTAGCTTAATTTCATCAATATTATTGTAAAATAAGGTCAATCTTTTTGTCACATAATTATGAAGAATGAACTCATTTTACCATAACTATAGGTGGAGTCAAAAACAGACATTCAACTAAAATTTGGTTAGGTGTTTTATAACAACAATGAAATAACGTGCATATTCTGTTAGAGGAAAAAACTTGCCATGACCTCTGTATAATACTGGCTACCTCACTTTCAACTGAAAAGCCATTATTATTATTGCGCAACACCTCCAGGGAGTCCAAAGACTCATTGAGGGAGGGCACCTACTCTACAACTGTCTCCGCCACTCAATCCACCAACAACAAACTGCAACTACATCTACTGCCCACCACCACCAAGATTTTAACAGACAATCACAAACATCCATGCCAAGGTGGGATACGAACCCAAAGCCTTTTGGCTGGAGAGCATATACACTAACCACTCGGCCTTCCAAGTCAGCATTGAATGAATTATAACAAGTTGTGAGTAAAGTAACACCTAAAGTGGGAACCTAGCTCCCTGGATGCTGTAGAGACAATGTGTGCAACATGTTCATGCCACAAAAGATTGAAGTTATTAAAAAAAAAAAAAGGCTCATCTTCTCAAGAGAATTGTAAATTATGACAATAAGAGTAGAGAAAATGTTATCTGTAAACAGCTGGAAAAGGTTAGTGACATACAGAAGAAAGTAGGTGAAAAAAAAAATTTAATATCCAAGTTTTTGTTCAAAGTTTGAGAATAAAAACCCATCACATACGATACGGAACTAAAATAAAATCTGAGAAATCATTCGTAAAATATCAAAACAGAGACAGTGAAGTAGGAGCTTGCTTAAGAGATCAACAATCGACTTTGCTCAAACTTTTATGTCACATTTCCAAAAGGTATGTTTCAAGAAAATCTCTTGTGAAATGACAGTGATTAAATTCATGTATCATTTGAGAAGATGGTGGTATAGAAACAGACAATGGATTTTCCATTACTTTAAATAAGATTGAAGCATCGCAGGACCATAATCTAATGCAAATTTGTTACCCATCTTAAGGTGGATTAATTTCAAGATAGGTTAAATACCTCTAACAAGAGAGGCCAAAAGAACTTGCCAAAACGAGAGTCAACTCAGAAGCACAAACTGAGAACTGGAGAAATGCCATCAATACCAGGAGACTTATTTTTGTATTCAGAATGAATAAGATTTTCCTAATCTTCTCCTGAAAAAGAGACATTGAATGTTGCATATTGGAATAATGAGATCATTTACCAGCTCATTAGTGCAAATATTAGAGAAAAAGTATGAGAAATCAGGAGTTGGCTGTTCTGTGAGTAACAATGTGATAATACCATCACAGTGCAAAGGAGGTAAAAACATAGTTGGACCAAAAATCGTGGCCACTATTTTGAAAAGGAACCAGAAAAGCTAAAATATACTGAAATATACTGATAATTTGCTTGCAACAATTTTGAGTTTAAAATATATAAGCAGGAAAGGGAACATGGAGATTTTGACGAAAGCCAGTTAATACATGCCTCATTCTTCTCTTCAGCATCACTGGCAGACTTCATTCCAAATCAAGGTTTAGATAAGGGAAGAATTTACAGTGGAATGAAGAATGTTTTCATGCCTAAAAGATCCGTTTCAGTAATGTGTTCAGCAGATGATATGTGTTATAAGAGGATCATAATGAGAGTGGTTTTGCAAGTATAATTTACTTTATAACCAAGTGAAAAACTTTATACATCTATCTCTGATCCAGATTATTTCAATAAGGTGATACCTTTTTACTACTTGTATATAGGAAATATGATTTCTGCATTAATTCAACCTTGATATTTTCCTGGGTCTGGTTCCCATTGATATAACCTCAAAAGTTGAAAACAGTCCAGCTAGTGACTTTCCCAAAATGCACAGTGTTATACACATTCTAAAGAAATGTGTGTGTTTTGTATTATGGAATATAGTCCAACCACAGAAGCAAGAGCTGTTGTTGGCAGACTGCCAAGAAGAGTCAATTCATGTTGAAGGGGAGAAAGAAATAAGGTGATGTACGAATTGGTCACCAACACACAAAATCATGTATTTATACGTAAAATTTTCCAACTGTTATACAAGCAAAATAGTTACCACTTTAAATACTACAATGATCATAAAAGAGAAGTTAATTTTCTGATGTGTAATAATAAACACTCATCCTACAATACGGATTGATTACCCTATTTCAGAATGGATTCTCCTTTTGACATGCACAGAAGTGTCAAAGGGTCTTGTATCTGTGGGTGTACTATACTAATGCAACCGATGTGAAGTCATCAACCTCAATATAGAAGTAGTCTAGTTGAAGATATTTCACACGAACCTTGTTTACACTAAGATAAAAGATTAAACAAGAATTTCTTGGCAAGTATAATTTACACCTCGAAAGTATCTCATAATAAGAAATTCCAGTCTTTTAGTGTGACAGATGTTTGAATGTCGATATTGCTATAAAAAAATGGAACTGTGATTATGGAGCACCTCCATATAATAAAAACCTTATCACACTATACATATATAGTATTTGGGAACCAAGCAGAAGAATAAGAAAGGAAAGCAAAATTTACTTAGTTTCCACCTGGCTCCAATATCAAAAAAATTAACACTGTACAACTCTTTACTGCATATACTGTGCTTCCAAAATTTGGCATTCACTCCTCCTCCACCTCACAATCCATGGTATTGGTAGTTCCCACTTATTGAAGAAGGCCAAAAATAGTTTTTGAATAAAGAAAACACTGATAATTCATTTGTAATCTTTAATATGCCACTTTAACTCAATAAATAGAAATTTCCAGACATTTCAGGCTTGAAATTTTTGACAACCTGCTAGATTCCTCGTTCAGGATCAAGTAAACTCACTTCACAAACATCAGAACCTATATCTAAAAATGAAACCATGTAACGGAGAAAATGAAATGTGGAAAGGCTTAAGGCAATGGTAATATAGCAATAGAAATGATTAAGACAACTAAAGAAACTGCTGCTGATAAACTGCAACTGATCTTTAACAATATGCTAGAGACTGAAAAGATACCTAAACAGTGGAAAGGGGCAATGATGATTACAATCGCCAAGAAAGACGATCTCACTAAACATGAGAATTTGAGGGGAATTAGCCTACTCTCAGTACCTGCAAAAATTTTATGTACAATATTGATACTTGTACCTGGTTTTAGAACAGGTACAAGTACTGTGCATCACATTTTTACTTTAAGGAAAATCATTGAACAAAGCATAGAATTTAGAAGCCGTTATACTCAAATTTCATAGATTTCAAAAGCATTTGACAATATTGACAGAGAAACATCATGGTTAATTATTAAACGTTATGGAATTCCTGACAAACGTGAGAATGATCAAATAAATGTATTATTATTATTCCGGGCTACTCCAAGGAGTCGACAGACTCATCGAGAGAAGACCTAACATCATGTCAAGAACAATTATTCGACATTCACACAGTATCTATCATACCTTGCCTTGAATTCATTCACGGTCATAGCACCCACCAGAGATTCTGGCAGCTTATTCCACTCATTCACCACTCTCCAAGTAAAAAACCTAGCTCTAACATCCTTGTTAACCACATTCTTGCCCAGCTTCCATGCATGGCCCCTAGTCCTCCCACCACCAGTCCTATTTTCAAAAATATCTTCTGGATTAATCTTATAGTAACTCTTCAGTAATTTGAATGTCTCAATCATAGCACCCCTTTTCCACCTATCGACCAATTTTTGCAACCCACAAATCTTCAACCTATTCTCATAAGGTTCATTCCACAGCCTTGCTATCATCTTGGTCACTCGTCTCTGGATCCTCTCCACTTCCTCCCCATCACGAAGAAACCCTGGCGCCAATAACTAGGCACAGTAGTCCGGATGGGGTCTTATCAAAGCTCGATACAGAGGAACAATAACTTGTTTGTCTCTGCATGTTTAAAGTATTTTTCAGAAACCAAGCGATTTGATGAGCTGATTTAGCCACTTTTGCAACGTGTCCCTAAACTTCAATTCCCTATCCACCAACACTCCCAAATCACTGGCCTCATTAATCTCCTGGAATACGGTTCCACCAATGTCATATACTGCTGCTATTCTTTTCACCCCAAAATGCATAACCTTACACTTTGCCACATTAAATTGACATCCATTTTTCCTAGCCTAGTCCTCCAAACTATCCAAATCATCCTATAAAATTTTGACATCCTGTGCACTCATAATTGCTCTACCCAACTTTGCATCATCAGCAAACAAGTGAACACTTCATCTCAGATCCTTTCCTATATCATTGATGAACAAATTAAAAAGTAGTGGTCCAAGAGCAGAGCTCTGCGGCACACCACTAGTCACAAGCCGTCTTTTAGACTCAACTCCTGAATAAATCACTCTCAGGTATCTCTCCATCAACCACCCTCCTATCCATCCCCATCTGCTCCAGTTAACTGATTAGGGTTCCATGTGGTATCCTGTCAAAGGCCTTGGCAAGGTCCAGTAAAATCACTGTAAACCCGTTACCCTTATCCAGTTCAGCTGTCACTGTTATAAAACGTGGGCAAGTTACTGAGGCAGGATCTACCCTTCACAAAAGCATGTTGTCCCCCACACAATATCCCATTTTCATCTATCCAATCCCATATTCTTTTCTTGACTAATTTCTCTAAGACCTTGACAACAATTCCTGAAATGCTAATCGGTCGGTAATTTACAACAGCAGTCTTGGAACCACCTTTATGCAGTGGAACTATTTTCCCCTCTTTTAAGGGACTAACCCAGACCCGAGACTCAAATTAAACAAAATGGTCAATAGTACCGACAATTCTTTAGCTGCTTTTCGTATGACACGAGCTGGTATACCATCCAATCCCACAGATGTATTGACATTGAGGTTATGCAATAGACTACTCGCCTCCATTTCATTCACCACAATTCCCATATTTATTATTACTATTATTACGGGCAACTCCAGGAAGTCATTAGACTCATCGAGGGAGGGCCCCAAATCATATTCATCACAACTATTTGACATTCATATACAGTATCTATCATACCTCGCCTTAAACTCATTCACTGTCACAGCATCCACCACAGACTCAGGGAGTGCATTCCACTCATTCACTACTCTAAAAGTAAAGAACCCAGCTCTAACACCTTTACTAACCACACTTTTGCCCAGTTTCCATGGATGTCCCCTAGTCCTCCCACAACCAGCCCTGTTCTCAAAAATATCTTCTGAATTAATTTTATAGAAACCCTTCAGTAATTTGAATGTCTCAATCATATCTCCCCTCCTCCGCCTATCAACCAATTTTTGCAACCCACAAATCCTCAACCTGTTCTCATACGGTTCATTCCACAGACCTGCTATCATCTTGGTCACTCGCCTCTGGATCCTCTCCACCTCCTCCCTATCAAGAAGAAACCTAGGTGACCAAATCTGAGCACAGTAGTCTAGATGGGGTCTTATCAAGGCTCGATAGAGAGGAACAATAACCTGCTTGTCAACGTATTCTTCAGCAACCAAGTGATTTGATGAGCTGTTTTGGTCACTTTTGCAATGTGTCCCCTAAATTTCAATTCCTTATCTACCAACACTCCTAAATCTCATGCCTCATCAATTTCCTGGAGCAGGGTTCCACCAATGCAGTAAACTGCCGCCAATCTTTTCACCTCAAAATGCATAACCTTACATTTTGCCACCTTAAACTGACATCCATTCTCCTTAGCCCAGACCTCCAATCTATCCAAATCATCCTGCAAAATTTTGACGTCATCTGCATTCACTATTGCCCTACCCAACTTCGCATCATCCGCAAACAAATGAACTGTTCCTCTCAGATCATTTCCTATATCATTTATGAACAAATTAAACAGCAGTGGTCCAAGAACAGATCCTTGTGGCACACCACTAGTCACAGGCCGTCTTGTGGACTCTACTCCCGAGTAAACCACTCTCTGATATCTCTCCGTCAACCACCCTCCTATCCATCTCACCAACCCTATGTCCATTCCCATATGCTACAATTTACTGATTAGAATTCCATGTGGAATCCTGTCAAAGGCCTTGGCAAGGTCCAGTAGAATCACCGTAAACCCATTACCCTTATCCAGTTCAGCCGTCACTATGTTATAATACGTGAGCAAGTTACTGAGGCATGACCTACCCTTCACAAAACCATGCTGTCCCCGATACAGTATCCCATTTTCTTCTATCCAATCTTGTATTTTCCTCTTGACTATTTTCTCTAAGACCTTGACAATGATTCCTGATATGCTAATCGGTCGGTAATTTACAACAGCAGTCTTGGAACCACCTTTATGCAGTGGAACTATTTTCCCCTCTTTCCACCCGCTCGGGACTAACCCAGAGCCGAGACTCAAATTAAACAAAATGGTCAAGGGTACTGACAATTCTTTAGCTGCTTCTCGTACAACACGAGCTGGTATACCATCCAATCCCACAGACGTATTGACATTGAGGTTATGCAATAGACTACTCACCTCCACTTCATTAACCACAATTCCCGTATAATCTACTGGGTTATTCGTTTCTGCAATGTCACCACCTGGATGATATACTTTTGCAAAGTGCTCACTCAGTAACTCAACTATCTCAACTGATTCAGTTACCTCCCTACCATCGGCATTCTTTAAAATCAATCTGCCATGTACATTTTTCCTTTTACTTGCTACATATCTAAAAAACTGTTTAGGATTCTCTTTAGCCTGCATGGCCAATGTTCTTTCGTAATCCTTTTTTGCTTTTCTTACCACACTCGTCACCCTTCGGGCCTGCGCTTTATACCGTTCATGTGCCTGCCGGTCACCCTTCTCCTTAAATTCCCTCCATAGTTGTTTCTTTTTTTGCAACTCAAGCTTAATGGTGTTATTCATCCATTTAACCCCTACTTGATTTATTATTCGGACTCTAGGTATACAGTCAGCCATTGCTTCATGCAAGCACTTCTTAACTACCTCCCATGCTATCAACTTCTAGTCCTTGCAGTTGTACATGCCATGGCACTGAACCAATCAAACTCCTAAGCTTGTCATACTTTCCAGCCCGATAATTCCACATGTACCCTGTCTTAATTGAAAATTCTACACCTTTAGCCACCTCCCAAGTTAAGACCCTATGATCACTCTCACCGATTGGTGGCAATGTGGTCATATTTGTTACAGCCAAATCCTCAGATGTAATTACTAGGTCAAGCACTGTCTGACCCCTAGTATTTTCCATTACATGCTGTCGCAGATAGTTATCCCTTAATAACCGCATAAAATCCAATTCCTTCCTTCCATGTGTCCTCTCCTCACTCCAATCAATGCGACCATAGTTAAAATCTCCCATAATAATCACCCTCCTTCCACTCATTTCTTCTATTTGCTTGTGCATACTGTCTCCATCTTTTCCATCACCTGGTCTATAGCAGCACCCAATTGTATATTTAGTTCTGCTAGCCACGATCTCACACCAAATGGCCTCAAATGTGCTCTTTTCTCTATCCTGCAATTCAACTTCTATTCTCCTTGGCTGGAGCTCATCAGCTATCATCAACAATACTCCTCCCCCCCATTTTATTCTCTCTGTCATTCCTGAACACACTATACCCATCACATTCAATCCCACTAGTTATATCATCTACAGTCAGCCATGTTTCACTAATACCTCTAACCTGTGGTCTGGAAGTGCCAACCATGGCCAAAAACTCTTCTTCTTGTTCCTAATACTCCTAGTATTAGTGTACATGAATTTAAGACTCCCATTAGCCCCAACCCTACCTTGATGCCTTATATTAACTATCCCACTCAGATTTGTTGTCCTTATTTGCTCTGGCATATTATATTCATTCTTACATTCAACTGCCTCCATAAGGACCGTATCTCTACTCCCCCCCCCCTAACAAATCTAGTTTACCTGAATTTGCACATCCACTACATTCAGCAACACTTTCTCAAGTCTTCTTACACCGTAACCATTCAAATGCAAGCCATCCATCTTATATAGATCCTTTCGCCCATCAAACTCACTCCACACATCCACAAATTCCACACCACTCGTCATACATAACCCACGCATAAAGTCATTTGCAATTATAGCCCTCCTTTTAAACATTTCACTGTCATACCGTGGCAAAAGACTAATCATTCTAACTCTCTCACTCTTTTCTTTTGCTACCTCAAACAATTCATTCAGGTCTTCTATCATTTCCATTTTATCTCCTTTCAAATCATTCGTACCTGCCACAACAATCATTTCTTTCACCCTTTCCTTTTGCTCTCTAATAGACGCAGTTACGTCCTTCATGGTCGCACCAGGTTGGTACGATTTTGTCAAATCCTCTACTAACACACCTCGTACTAACGAGTCTCCATACAGCACTCTATCCTTCATTTTGTTCATGTTCACATTCATACGTCTATTTTTCCTGTCATACCTTTTATTATTGGTTGGTTCATTCAGTCTACTTTTGTTCATGCACTCTAGCTGCTGTTTTGCTCTTTCTATCGCATTATTCAACAACGCGATCTCACCCAATGCATCTATCTCATCTTTTTTGTTCTCTGAGAAACCATTTATACTATCATTCACACTTTCTACATTCACACTCTCACAATTTTCATGTACAACCTTGCCGTTTCTTGTCATATCCCTATTTCCTTCATTCTGAAGGTTGACAAAAATATCACACTCACGATCCGAAATACACTTCAATTCCGCATTCTCCCTACATTTTTTACACACATTCAATCCTTTATTATCATCTAACCACACTCCGACCGCACTCCGCAAAGCGTACATTTCACAGCTAGTACACTGACTCATTTCTTTTATGCTACCGTTCTTTGATAACGATGGCGAACCTTCATTACTGGCCGCCATTTTCCTTCGCACAGGTGCCATACTTATCTGTAACGTGTTTTGTCAAATTATACGTTATCTACTGGTTCATTCATTTCTGCAATGTCACCATCTGGATGACATATTCTTGCAAAGTGCTCACTCAGTAACTCAACTATATCAACTGATTCAGTTACCTCCCTACCATCTGCATTCTTTAAAATCATTCTGCCATATACATTTTTCCTTTTACTTGCAACATATCGAAAAAACTATTCAGGATTCTCTTTAGCCTGCATGGCCAATGTTCTTTCGTAATCTTTTTTGTTTTTCTTACCACACTCGTCACCCTTCTGGCCTGTGCTTAGTACCGTTCATGTGCCTGCGGTCACCTTTCTCCTTAAATTTCCTCCATAGTTGTTTCTTTTTTTTGCAGCTCAAGCTTAATGGTGTTATTCATCCATTTAACCCCTATTTGATTTATTATTCAGAGTCTAAGTATACAGTCAGCCATTGCTTCATGCAAACACATCTTAACTGCCTCACTATCAACTTCTAGTCCTTGCAGTTGTACATGCAATGGCACTGAACCAATCAAAATCCTAAGCTTGTCATACTTTCCAGCCCAATAATTCCACATGTACCCTATCTTAATTGTAAATTCCACACCTTTAGCCACCTCCCAAGTGAAGCCCTATGATCACTCTCACCAATTGGTGGCAATGTGGTCATATTTGTTATAGCCAAATCCTCAGATGTAATTACTAGGTCAAGCACTGTCTGACCCCTAGTATTTTCCATTACATGCTGTCGCAGATAGTTATCCCTTAATAACCGCATAAAATCCAATTCCTTCCTTCCATGTGTCCTCTCCTCACTCCAATCAATGCGACCATAGTTAAAATCTCCCATAATAATCACCCTCCTTCCACTCATTTCTTCTATTTGCTTGTGCATACTGTCTCCATCTTTTCCATCACCTGGTCTATAGCAGCACCCAATTGTATATTTAGTTCTGCTAGCCACGATCTCACACCAAATGGCCTCAAATGTGCTCTTTTCTCTATCCTGCAATTCAACTTCTATTCTCCTTGGCTGCAGCTCATTAGCTATCATCAACAATACTCCTCCCCTATTTTATTCTTCCTGTCATTCCTGAACACACTATACCCATCACATTCAATCCCACTAGCTATATCTACAGTTAGCCATGATTCACTAATGCCAATAACCTGTGGTCTGGAAGTGCCAACCATGGCCAAAAACTCTTCCTTCTTGTTCCTAATACTCCTAGCATTAGTGTACATGAATTTAAGACCCCCATTAGCCCCTTCCCTGCCTTGATGCCTTATATTTATTATCCCATTCCGATTTGTTGTCCTTATTAGCTCGGGCATATTATACTCATTCATACATTCAATTGCCTCCCTAAGGTCTGTATATCTATCCCCCCCCCCTTAATAAATCTAGTTTCCCTGATTTTGCACATCCACTACATTCAGCAAACACTTTTTCAAGCCTCCTTACACTGTATCCGTTCAAATGCAAGCCATCCATCTTATATAGATCCTTTCACCCATTGAACTCACTCCACACGTCCACAAATTCCACACCACTCGTCATACATTGTATAAGGGAAGTAAAAGTTATTGCATAGCAAACAACATGTGAATGGTTTGAGATAAAAACATGGTGTAAGGCAGGATTGTGTAATGTCTGGGTTATTGTTAAATATAGTCATCGACTGGATGAGAAAAGTTACTCGTGCAAGAAGAGGAATTAAATGGAATCTTATATCACAGAAGATCTAGATTTCTCCTGGTATTGATGACATAGTTTTAATATCAAAATACAATGATATACAAACAAAATCAGAAAACTTACAACACAGCTAAAATGGTTGGTCTTAATAGAAAGAAATGTTACTAAAACAAAAGTACTTATACTAAACTGCAAATACCACAAAGCGATCGCAATCAATCAGCATGCTATAGAAGAAGGTAAGAAATTTTACATACTTGGGTGCAACTGACAGGAACATAATGCAAAGACTGACAAAAGCTAATACTGCTTTCAGAAAATTAAATATGGAAATCTTCAAAATACCATAATAAAACTAAAATGAACATCATCAATAGCAATGTTAAGACCACATCATTACATAGTTCAAAGACATGAAAGCCAACCAAAAAACAGGAAGCTAAATTAAAGTTTTCAAACCAAATATCTAAGCAAAATGTTAAAAAATATTTTGGGAGTGACATAACAAATGACTTATATAAGCTAACTGTGCAAATAAAGCATTACCAATGAAATAAAAAAATGGAGACAGACTGAACACATACTGAGAACAGACTGCAAAGATTCCTAAAGGGGCTTTGACATGGATCTCAGAAAGAAAACTAAAAATGGGAAGGCCTAAATTAACTTGGCAGAGAATGACAGAAAAGGAAAGAAGACTGGCTGGAAAGAAACAGAACTAGTGGCTCAGGACATATCTGGAAGAAATGGATCTCAGCCTTATGTGCAATGAGGCATTAAGAGGATAGCATCAACAATTTTCCTCCAAATCTCTTATCTGTCAAGACTCCAATATTATCAGATCTCATTTCTGTTTTCTAAGGCACTTTTTACTATATCAATCCACCTAAATCTTGGTCTTCCTCTAGTTCTACTGGCAAAGAAGATTTGTTTTGCTAATCTTTCCTCTCCAATTCTGTTTAAGTGACCAGATGCACCTGAGGTTAGCTCTGCTAACATTCCTGAATGCTAACAATGTCAAGTCATTTCTAACTCAGCTTTCAGATCTATAAGTTAAAATTGCTTTCAACACCATCTTGTATACAGCTAATTTAGTGTTTTGACTTAGATCTGAATTTATAATGATATATATGTTTCTTTTTCTTATTATAACATATTAAGATTTTTAACTCTTATTTTAATTTTCCAACTTCTTGGATTAGATCTGTGTTTTCCTTCAAAGTTTTAACTTAATACTTTAAATTCTTCAATTCTGTTAATATATAATGACATCATGAGTCTCTTTTTTAACATCATGTTTTTGCCATGAGCTATGTATGTATGTAGTGTTTTGACTAATTTATCTCTCTTATTCCAATAAATTTATTCATTTATCATGATAGCATTGCTGATTCTGTTCATTTCAATATTTGATGTGCTATGTTCATTAATAATTGTGCCAAGGTAGTTGAAATGTTTTACTTGTTCTATAGGTTCTCTATTTAGAATGTAGTTGATATTTTCAATGTTTCTGCTTATTTTTATTGTCTGTCTTTTATTGCAGATTTTCATACCTACTTTATTACAACATTTATTCAATTTAGTCAGGGAATCTTGCTGACTTGTACTGAATTTATTTATTATTATTACCCTAAGATCCATGCAGTCAAAGACTCATCTAGGTCCCTTTGTCATTCACACAGCTCATCATACTGCACCTTAAACACATTCAAATTCTCTGCAGATCCACACTCTCAGGCAATGCATTCCAATCATTCACAACTCTCCTTGCAAAAAACCTGCTTCTCACTCCCTTGTTCACACCCTCCTTATACAGCTTTCAGGGATGATCTCGTTCTCCTCTAATCTCCCAACATTTTATGAAAAACTTCAACGCTGATACTATGACAACCCCTTACAAACTTATACATTACTAACATATTACCTCTCTTCCACCTATCCACTAGACTGTAAATTGCATCTTCTCAACCTTTTCTCATATTCAACATTCTAGAGATCAGAAACTATCGCCTCTGGACATTTTCCAGCATCTCTTCATCCTTTTGAAAACCAGGTGACCAAATCTATGCACAGCAGTCCATGTGCAGCCTAATCAGAGCCTTATACAATAGAAGAATCTCCTTATTTCTACAAGTCAGTGTCCTTTGCATAGTTTCCAGAATTCATTGTGTTGTCCTCACAATTTTTGTACTTTGTCCTCTAAATTTTAGATCCTTATCCACCATCACCACAAGATCTCTCATTTCCTCCATCTTCAACAATATATTCCCGCCAAGAGTAAAATCTATATCCAATCTTTGTCTTCCAAATTTTAAAACCATACATTTAACAACATTGAACTCGCATCCCCACTCCCATTCACTCAATCTATTCAAGTCTTTTTGTAAGGCCAGAACTTCTGCACTACTCTTCCTAGTTCATCCCAACTTTGCATCATCTGCAAACAACTGAATATTCCCATCCAAATCTTCCTCAATATCATTAACGTATAGGTTAAACATCAATGGCCCTAAAACAGACCCCTGAGGCACACCACTAGTGACTTTTCTCTTCTGGGATATTGCTCTCCCATACACAACTCGCTAACACCTGTCAGAAAGCCAATCCATCTCCTTTGTCCAATGAAGCCATCACAACCTTATTGTGATAAGGTAAGTAGATTACTAAAACATGATCTCCCTTTAGCAAATCCATGCTGTCAATCAAAAATAATACTACTGTTGTCAACACAATTCTGGATCCTGGTTCTCATCAGCCTTTCCAATACTTTAGCTACAACTGACACACAGACAGGCATCCAATTTGATGCTTGAGTTCTGTCACCTACCTTATGAAGTAGCACAATCTTGCCTTCCTTCCACTCCTCTGGAACTTGACCCTGTGCAAAACTCAAATATGGCAAGACAGATGCCAACTCCCTGGCACATTCCTTCAAAATACGTGGTGATATTATCAAGTCCCACAGCCTTATTAACATCAAGTTTGCTCAATTTGCATATACCTCTTGTTCATTAGAGTCAGTCTCTCCTCCTCATCATCAACAGCTCTCAAACTCTCCGTGATATCACATTCACAAGAATGAAAGACCATTACAAATTGCCCATTAAATATTTCAACTATATCATCTACATCAGTTGTTCTTATAACATTTTCTCCAATCAATATCATGCTTCTATAATTATTTTTTTTGGCATCATTAGCTAACTACTGATCATACTTCACTTTTGTCCTTACCACCACTCTCCTTGCCTGTTCTTTGTAATCCTCATGGCATTGATTATTACCACTCCTCTTATGCTGATTCTATAATGCCTTTCCCCCCTGTATTGCATGCTCCATTTCGCATCTACCTTATTTAACCTTCTGACCTTGGAACACATTTAGACATTGCTTCTACACCTCCAAATCAAGAAATTAAAATAATCAAAATCCATCATAAAGTTCAGATTTTCTATCCTCACAAACTTCATCACACGATTCCTTGGATGAACCAGCATTTTCTTCAGATTTTGTCAGTGAGTCTTCAAGATTCTGTGTTTTCAAACTTTGTTTTTTTCTCCAGTAATATTTGTATATTTGAGGATCCGTTTCACTCTCGAAAAATTCATTAATTTTTATTATTGCTAAAATGAAATGCCGATCATTTCCCATTATGGACAGGTGCCTTATGCAAAAGTGTGAAGATATCATCAGTAATAACAATGAGACTTATTTCTTGTGTATTCTCTATGATAATTTATACACATTATTTTGGAACACTTATTAGCAATGGAATGACTAACCCTCTTCCTGAACAGAAGATGAATATAAACCTATAATAAATCTAACATGCACTTATAACTTTACTGCTTTCTACAAATTATACACATGATATCCATTTCCTACTCAGATGTATACATCTCCAACAAACAGACCTCTCTTAAGACTTAAATCCCTTCACTTTTTGCTTCATAGAACCTTCTGTGCCAATGGCACAAATAAGTCACTCCCCCCCCCCCATTTCTCTACTTCAACATTTGTCTGCACCACTCTGCTTAAAGAAAGAAACTGATTTTCATTCCACAAAACAGACAAACAGGCCACAGAATATGGCCAAAGCAGTAAATTATGCATAATTCCAAATAATTACATGAAAATGCCTGCAATTCATGATTATCCTTCCATGTAGTTTTGAATATGATAGCTCCTTCCCTTCTCTAATCACTTATGTTGCCATGGTACTACATGGCAATTTTTCTACTAGTTCTAACTCTTCCATTGCTACTGACATTTCTCATGTTGATTGCCTATCTTCAAATCTACTGCTATGAAGTTTTGCAATAGCTACTTTTTCACCGTTTACCCTGATTGCAATATAAATAAGAGAAGAAGGGAGAGCTTTAGTTGCCATTGATTTCCATTAACATATCTGAGAACAGTAAAGAATTTTAATGAGGTAAATTATTTTATTATCTATTCCATACTGGTTCAGTATTTTTGACAATGCTTCATGCCATACTGAATTAAAAGGCCTTCTGTATATCTATAAAATTTGTGATGTATTTTATTATGTTCCATATATTTTTCTCCAATGAGATGTATTATTTTTACAAAACCTTGCTCTGAAAGTATACTTTCTATTTCTCTCTCAATCCAGGAGAGAGAAGATTTTGAGGAAAATTTTGCTTAGATGACTGACAGACAGTTCTATAACTGCTATATTTTGTACTATTCTCTCTCTTTCTCTCTTTTTTTTTTTTTTTTTTTTGAATAAGAACAGTAGCGCACCAATCATTAGGCCAAGAATTTATTGTTTCAAGCATCCTGTGACATTTTGAACAGAACATCTATGATAGTCCATCTATGATGGGTAATTTTCTCACCAGAGAATTAACTGATTCTTCTAACACCTTCAGAAGAAGAATATTAGGAATTGCTAAAACAATAGACAGAGACCATCTTAAAATCTGGACGGATGGATCTATCTCCACAGGAACAAAATTAAGGATTTCTGGATGTAGCTGTTTCTCCAACAGCAACTTATGGATATGAGACTTGGAACCTAAGGAAGTCTCTCATGTCATGGGTACTAGAAAGCATGGGCAGAACTTTAAGGCTCCTTAAAGATACTGACAGAAGAAAGCTGAAATACTTTGGACACACTGAAAGGACAGAGGGAGGACTTCTCAAAATAGTAATAGAAAGTAAAGTTCTGGAGAGGGGGAAAGGAAGGGATAGACCATCAATGATATGGATGTATAGTATGTCTGAAATGACTGATCTTCAGAGAGCTGAGACCTTCAGGAGGGCATACAACAAGACCACCTGACAAGGACTGGTGTGGTACATCACTGAGGAATGAAGTGACCATATGGCGTCCAATGAATAGATGGATGGATTCAATACTGTATAAGAATAGGAAAGTTTCCTTCATCCAATGTCATTTGTATTATGTCTTCAAGGTTTTGATTATTAAGACTATTGTCATCTGAGAAAAGGTTAGCTGGGCAATCATGCCAACAGCAAGATTTCTCCTTTCCAATCATGCCATTTTCAACATCAATGAATATGTTTTGTTAATCTGCTTATTTGGAAAGCACTTCTAGGATTGTTTCTTTGTAGTTCCTCTTCAATATTTTTAGTCCTTCAGAATCCAGTTGGTTTAGTGGTTTTAATTGTATTTCTTTTGTTTAGTTCTTTACATTTTTCCCTACTATCGTTATCCTTATTTATATCAGATTTTAGGGTCCTTTGGTCACAAAGTGGTATTAATGTCTTCTGTAATCCAGAGTTTGATAAATCTGAGAGATTTTCTTATTATAGTGTCAGCTGCTTGTAAAATTGGTGTGCAAAAAAGATTTTATTCATTTTCAATATTTCTGAATTCTTCTAGGAAGGTATTCAAGGAATTAAAAATATGGGATTTATATTGTTCTCTGATATGAGGTGATTCCAAATTCTCAATACTATATTTTCTTTTGTTTCTGGTTACGTTTTATTTGTTTTAATTTTAGATTCAAGAGAGCAATGACAATATTATTGTCACCGCCAGTATTGGCTCCTAGGAAAGATTTAGTTTTAGAAAGGTTAACTGACATCTTATGTGTTGTCCGAACCAGTGTATGCTCAATTAAATTGTAGACAGATCCATTAGGTGAAATACATTAAAGGAACAAAAATATACTTACCAAAAATAAGTGATCTTCCAAAGTGAAGTAAATAAATAAATAAAGATATATATATATATAAGAAAGAAAGCTTTAAAGGAGGTGGCAGAGCTCCTTGAGCTCTAACTTTAAGATAGGCAGCAGTCTCTATCCTAAACCCTAACAACACATTGTAACAGTGTGATTTTTTTTTTTTTGTTTAGCTGCAAGGTTAGTTTCCAGGAAGGGGGAGAATACTACTTGCCTATGTCAAAACACAACTGGGAAATGGATGAAGAAAAGTCATGTAGTTAGCAACTAAAACCTAAGCTTATAACACTTTCTTCAGGAAACCAAGCTGCTATGAAAGCAAATGCCATTTCCACAGAGCTACAAAAGGCACACTCAAAGTAATATAGTATTACTATTTATTACTAAATAAGCTAGTCCTAAGCCTTAACATAAAATGGAATAAAAGAATAGAATGACTAATACTAGGATTTTACAGATAAATTACGTAAATATACTATGAGAATGATTCATTTTCCATAAACTAAAAAACAAAATTACACCCTGAAATTTCTGCTGGTGCTGCAACAGAGTGCAAATATACACATCAAAAGGCTTAAGTGTTGTTGTGGATTATTCATATTAGCATTTCACAGTATAAATAATACCAAGCAATGATAAAATAGATTAATTTATTGAACTTACTAATATTTTGCTAGCTTTCTGCCCAGCATCATCATAGCACAAATCATAACTGTGACAAGCACACAAGCACTCACTAAAACATTAGAAACAATTTAGTTCTGTGTTAGTTACAAACTGATGTCCTAACAAGACATCCTATATGGTGTCTGCGCAGTTAGCCTAGTGGCAATGTGATTTGCTACCATATGCCTGGGGAAGAAGTGTCCTAGGTTCAATTCCCGTCGACGATGTGAGGAGCTTAAGGATCTTCAGCCATAGCCAAGTTAGCTGGTCTTGGCCGTGGACAGCAGGTTTCCCACCACCAGAGTATCTGGGGGTTTTCATCCCATTAGGAGGGTTCAACCAGTCCTAAGGGGAGGTCGAGGAATGGGGGGAGCACCACACAAATAAAATAAAACCCTGTATGGCCTGCTAACAGGTCCATAGAGGGCACCCACAGAAGTTGCTATAGGTCTGAAAGACTATTTTAGAATCAGCATCTGCTATGTTGTGTTCTCTCCACAACCTCACCAAGTATAGCTGCATTAATTCGCCAAAGATCTGGGAGACAGTCATTATGAACACAAATAGCCTAAATTCTCCAAATTAACTTTATGGTTAACTGGCCCATAGAAGGTACCTTGTTAGGACATTAGTTAGTTCTGTGTCAGTTACAAACTGAATAATTTCTAATGTTTTAGTGTAGTATTCATCAGTTATGATTTGTGCTCTGATTATGCTGGATAACAAAACAGTAAAATATTAGTAAGATAATTTTTTTTTTTTTCATCTCATGGTGGTGTTTATACTCTGAAGCAGTAATATGAAGAATGCAAATATGTACGTGCACAGAACTATTTACAAATATTGAGCTCACTATAACTAACTGGAAGTAATTACTGAATTGCATGTTTATAAAAGTTATTATAGACCAAAACATCTATCATCAGTCCATTGCTTTTTGAGTAATGTCTTTTTTCAGTCAACAGCACTCAGTGTGAGATGACCATGTATTTTATTTTTATCTAATGCATGGATCTTAAATTTAAAAAGCCACATATTCCAAGTCTTTTTTCCTTCACAGTAATACTGAATTTTCTTTCCTACACTATTTTGTCACTACAGGAGAATTCAAATTATCCTTGATAAGATCCTTTCAAATATAATGGTGTTTGTTTGCCAAGGATCTCCTTTGGCTGACAGAGCTATTTGTATTATCCTTTTTACAATAACTTAATTACAGCTGGCTCTCTATACATCAAATTCATGAGGACCAAAAGGAATAGTTTATACTAAATCTTTAGCATAACACTGATGCTATAAGACGGACCTTTCGGTAGTTTGTTATAGTGAGCGAATTTATTATAGTGATATTTGCTAGTGAGTTGACTATAGATTACAGTTCTAATTTACATGTATAGATTTAATTGATTTTCTTTATCCTTTGTTTATATGTTACAAGTTTATGCATTGTTCTGCAGCAAGGTTTTATGAAGCATTACTAAAATAATTTTGAGGATAACATACAGCCTATTTCTTAGACAATGAATACAACTAAAATTTTAAGGTTGCCATGAACAGAAAATTATTATTTTGAGAAAATTATTATTTTGAGAAAATGGAAGGAAAAACAAAGTATAAAAATGTTTAGGCAGCTCTAGAACAGATAAACTAGATTCTCTAACTTTAGCTCAACCAGTAACTAACATTAAATATACAAGAGTGGTGTGGGGGAGAGCTTGAAAAGATCGAAGTAATGAAGAGGTGAGAAGAAATAAAAACAGGTGGCCAGTGAAAGCTGTGTGTGTGTGTGTGTGTGTGAATTCACAAGTGAATTGTGACAAGAGTTAGAGAAGAATGAGAAACAGCAGATAAGCAGAATGCTTATGGATAAGATAAAAGAATGTGAAGATTATTGTATGGTATGGAGATTCCATGATTTGGAATGCAATGGATGAAAATAAATGTTTTCTGAGTGCAAAGATTCAGAATGACTGAAGCTGTGAGGAGGATGAGTGGAAAAAGTAACTATTAATAGGGACAAAATCTGAATGTTTGATAAGTGAAAGAAACTTTTTTTTTTAATGAAAATCCCATCCACAGGAGGCTAGTTAACCTACGGTGGATGAAGAAATTTGTTCTGTGGAGCTGGAGTTGAAGTATCAAGGAGTGTTGATTAGCAGCCACACAAATTTGGATTTGACAGTGCAGAAATTGATGCCACTGATGAACAGTAGCCATAGAAGTATTTGCAAAAGATTTGTAGAACAGAGAAACTAGATGTGAGAAAGTAAGGTATGTTCACAGTTTGTATTTGCAGGAAGTAATCTGTACTTGAAACTGAATACCTATGCAATAAAAGATGCATTAGTGAGAGAGGGGTCATTAATCAATCTAACTGTTTTTTCTATCCAGAATTAATATTTTTACAATATTTTTGGGAGCTCTCAGGGGAATCACCTCAGATGTGAGAACAATATTCAATGGTCACATATTTATGATTTATATAGAGTTAGCTGTTTGGAAATAATGCCTAAAGGAACAAAGGAAAGTTAATTTTTTGGATGCAGAGGAGGCCATATATAATGTTTGTGCCAAAATATTTCAGGTTACAGTAATTCCGAGAAGATAAATCTCATCCTGAGTAGGTTTAGGTGTTGTTAAAAGTAAGATTGAAATTTTTTTTTTGTGGGAAAGTAAGGTTATCCAAACTTCACTGATGAGTATTTTAAAGATTAGAATTTAGATATAATAAATTTAGTTTAATCCTCTTTATCCAAGTTTGAGCAAACAAAGTTTGCACCTGAAAGTATCTTCAGGACTGGGGTAAGGTGGTGCAACACCAGAGTGACTCCTTGCAAAGGTGGAGCAAGCTAGTATCACTCCTATCTCAGCATCTTCCATAATGCAAAACACATCTCCTTGCGGATATGTCTAATGTTATGCATTAAGGGAAGGGCCACTACCCAGACTAGTTTCGACCTTTTTTTTGAGGTCTCTTTAAAAAGGTGGCACACCATTTGGCAACTCCTATAGGTAGAGATGATCTTGCTAATGCTTCTGGCTGGTATCTCCACTTGGGCCTGGCTCCCACTGAAGAGACCTCAATAAAGGTCGAAACTAGTCTGGGTAGTGGCCCTTCCCTTAATGCATAACATTAGACATATCTGCAAAGAGATGTGTTTTGCATTATGGGAGATACTGAGATAGGAGTGATAGTAGCTTGCTCCACCTTTCCAAGGAGTCACCCTGATGTTGCACCACCTTACCCCAGTCCTGAAGATACTTTCAGGCACAAACTTTGTTTGCTCACACTTGGATAAAGGATTAAACTAAATTTATTATATTCTAACCAAGTGAAAAATAAACTTTCAACAAATTAGAATTTAGAATAGTAGAGATTAAACTTCTGGAGATTGTGATTTGCCCAATGTAAGGTGTGTCAACTGAAATGTGCTGTTATCAACTGTATTGGAGTGGCAGTTGACTGGAATATATATATTCGATTAAAAATGCTCAAGTACGAGGGTGGTCTGAAAAATTCTTGGCCTAACAATGAAAAAACAAATTTATAATTTCAAAATTATTTTTATTTTTCAACATAATCTCCCTTAAGACATACATTTACTCCAGCGATGCTCCAGCACCATTATCCTGTCCCTGTAATGGTTCTCAGTAAGATCTGCAAAATACCCCTTTACAGCTGCAATCACCTCTTGATTCAATGAAAAACACTGACCAGTGAGTAAGAGTTTGTTTTGGAAAGAGAGAGAAGTCAGAGGGAGCCAAATCTGGGGAATAATGTGGATGTTCCAACAATTCATAGTGCAGATCCCTTAATTTTTCCATTGCCAAAACACCTTTGTGGGCAGTGCATTGTCCTGATGAAAGATGATCTTTTTTCTTCTGCACACCAGGTCTTTTCTCATGATGTTTTTCGTCTAGTCTGGTTAAAAGATCAGAATAACATTCCCCCATTATTGTTTTACCCTTTTCAAGATAATTAGTAAACAAAATGGCTTTGGCATTCCAAAATACTGATGCCATGACATTTCCTGCTGATGGAACAGACTGTCTTCTTTGGCGCTGAACAACTGGCTTCTGTCCACTGTTTTGACTGCTGTTTGGATTCTGGTAGATAATGGTGAATCCAAGTCTCATCCATAATAATAAATTGATGCACAAAATCAGTTTTATTCTTGTTAAAATGCTCCAAGGACTGTTCAGAGATTTTCATGTGAGTGCATTTTTGATCTGCTATGAGAAAGTGCAGCACCCATCTTGTGCAAAGCTTTCTCATATGCAATTTTTTGTGTAATATATATCCTACACATTCTTTTGAAATGCCTGTAGTCTCAGCAATTTCATGTACTTTGACTCCCCGGTTTTCCAATACCATATCATGCACTTGATCAAGATTTCTGGTGTTGTAACACTTTTTTTTTTTTTTTGGACGTCCTTCACGTGGATCATCTTCAAAGCTGGTACAGCCATGTTTAAACTTGGCAGCCCATTTCTTAATTGTCAAAAATGAAGGAGAAGAGTGCCATAAACTTTTATGAACTTCAAATGAATTTTTTTTTGGTGTTAAACCTTCTTTTACAAAGAATTTTATAAATGCATGATACTCAATTTTATCCATTTCAAGGGATACAGACAACACGTGTTTCAGACAGCTGTATAGAACAAACTACTTGATAGAATGACCTGCAATTTTACATGGATGCTTATGAAAGACGTACCAACTTAGAAAAAAAAAAATCTTGTCAATAGTGTTGCCATCTATGGTCAAGGCCTTTTCAGACCACCCTTGTATGGAGGTATACAAGTCTTGCAAGTGGCTGCACTGCATAGTTCAGAAGGCCTGGACAGAGGGACAAATTCCAGATGATTGGCATAGAGCTCCTAGTATCCATATATAAAAAGAGAAATAAAACTGAATGTGAGAATTAGAGGTATTTCCCTACTGAGTGTCACAGGTAAGATTTATGCAAGTATACTGAAGAAATGGCTGAAAAGAATTGCAAAGGGAATCTTGGTGAAGAACAAGCTGGATTCAGGTCAAATGTTGGCTGTCAAGATCAGATTTTCACTTTACAACAAACAGCTGAAAAATTGTGAGAATATAACCAAGATCTGTATTTAAGTTTTGTAGACCTATAGAAGGCATATGACAAGATGCCAAGAGAAAAACTACAGTTATATGGTGTCAATGGGACATTATATCAAGCAATACTTAGTCTTTGAGTTGTAAGTCAGTAGTTAGAATTGAAGTACAGGAAGATTCATTATCTATTTGGATCACATTATGAAAGCAGTATCAAACCAGATATCAAAACTGAAAACATTAAATCTCAGCTCTTTACTTTATGCAGATGTTATGCTTTTAAATAAATCCAGTACAAGTCTGCAAGATTCCCTAACTTAAATTGAATAATTGTTGTAATAAATTTGGTATGAAAATTAACAATAAACAAGACAATGAAAATAGGCAGAAACATTTAAAATATCAACTGCATTATGAATGGAGAACCTATAGGACAAGTAAAACATTTCAGTTACTTAGGCACAATTTTCAGTGAAGATGGTAAATTAAATATAGAAAGAGACAAAAATCAACAAAGCTGGTATGGTAGGAAGTCAACTGAATAAATTTGTATGGAATAAGCTGTATACAAGACAGTGTGTTCAAACCAAGTTTAACTTGATGGAAGTTGTTTTCCACTTGATCATGCTATGAATTATTTGGTCTAATCCTTTATCCAAGTGCAAGCAAAGAAAGTTTGCACCTGAAATAATTTCAGGACTGGGGCAACTCATGGCAAAACTTCATATCACTTGCCTTAGTAGCCCATAATGCAAAGCACATCTCCTTGCAGACATGTGCTTTGCATTAAGGGAAGGGTCACTTCTCTTAAAGGTCGGAACCCAGACCGGTTTCGACCTTTATTGAGGTCTCATCAGTGGGAGCCAGACCGCCCGCAAGGAGATGTGCTTTCTTGAAAATACTGTAGTTTCTGGATAATGAGAGGTAGTTCCAAGGAATAGTGGTATGTAGAATGAAAAAAGTTTGTTTGGTCAATTTGAAGTTGGACAGCTTCAAATTTACAGCTTGCAAACCACAACTGCCTCTCAACACAGTAATAAACCTGTCATCCCTTACCTTGAAGCAATCAGCACACTCTCGCTAGGCAACAACTTCGCCGTACCATCAAATTAAATCCCTTCTGATGAAATAACGATTCAGGTAGAACAATGTATCCGCCAACCTTCCCAACCGTATTGCCAACAATATCAGACTAAATGTAGCCAGTTCTTACCCAAGCTAAACCTCCAAAAAAAAAAGCAACCCATCTAAAGAAGAATTCAAAGCTCAACAGGAAATAAAAAATAACAGTAAAGTAATAATTACTAAAGCAGATAAGGGAAATGCCACTGTAGTTCTAAACAAAACTGACTACACAAGTAAGCTTTCCTCTACTATTAGATCGGTTTACTTACCTCCCTATAGAATAGGATCCCACCAGCTCCCAAATCAGAACACTCCATAGGCTCCTTAAGAAGGTTACTTCTTGGCTTGTGGAAGTGACTAACAAACTAAAACCTTTTAACTCTAGACCGCACAGAATACATGGCCTTCCAAAAATCCATAAACAGAATGTGATTCCCCCACATACAAATTAGCCAAACATTTAGCCAGAGTGCTCACACAATATACTGGCAACACACCTTCACACACAAAAAAATTCAGCCCACTTTAAAGCCAGTATAGAAAACCTCTCACTCCAACACACTGACATAATGGTCAGTTTTTGATGTCTCCTCTTTATTCACCAATGTCCCACTCAAACATACTTTGGACCTCATCCAAGCCAAATTTCCTCCGATATCTCGCCCTATTTCAGTTTACCATGAACTCAGTCTATTTCGCTTGGCAGGGAAATTTTATAAACAAATAGAGAGAGACAGCTATGGGTTCTGCATTCTCTCCACTTCTGGCCAACTTCTTTATAGAGACCTTTGAAGAAAAAGCCTTAAACTCGGCTCCACTTAAACCTACTGTTTGGCTACATTATGTACATGATGTGTTTGCTATTTGGCCACATGGCTTGGACACACTCCACAACTTCTTTTCACACTTAAACAATCAACACCCTAGGATCCAGTTTACCTTGGAAAAAGAAAACAATAACAATCTCGCTTTCCTGGACACTCTGATTATACACCAGCCTGATGGATCCCTGGCTTTCTCTGTTTACAGAAAAGCTACACATACAGGTAGATACATTCACCAGCAATCACCCAACCCCAACAATATGGGATTATAAAAACCCTATCTAACAGGGCAAAATTAATCAGTTCAGATAACAATGTCCTTACCACTGAACTTAATCATATTCTTAACACCTTTGTAGCCAATGGCTATAACCCCCTTAAATCCAAAAAATATTAAAACCAATTAACCTCACCCCCTTCATAACAGGTACTCTAAATCTATCACCATTCCTTATATTCAGGGTATTTCTGAAAGGCTAACAAAAATCCTAAAAAAAAAAATGTGACTTGACTTGTTATAAACCAGATAAAAAAATTAGCATCTCTTATCTGCTCCCACAAGGACCAGCCACTTCTCCTAGACCTACTGGGAGTATACCAGGTCCCTTGTTGCAAACTGTCTTACTATGGCCAAACAGGCAGGACAGCTAATATTATGTTCAGATATCCTAAACATAATCCTTATGTTCAGGATATCTGAACATAAGGATTATATCAGTTTCACCAATACAGCCACTCAGGACTTGCTGACCATGCTTTGGACACCCACCACAAAATATGCTGGAAGAAAGCTACCTTACTACACACCGCAGCAAACATAAATATGATAGATTATTCCTGGAATCAGCCTCAGATCTAAAAAAACTCCCCAAACCTCAACAAATTTGGATGCATGAGACTGTCCCAAATATGGGAAGTTTGCATTCTTAGAACATCAGCCCAACAGCCAAGACTACTCCCAATTTAGCCCACTAGGTGGCAGCTTTTAGAACTCTAGGATCGACTTCAGTTGTTGTCTTCAACAACAGCCCATTATACAGTTTCATTTTCATTCTTTTGATTAATAATTAAATTGATTCCCTGTAATCATCTTCTAGATCAAAATTTCCCGATGTCATAAGTTTCTGCAATTTATCATAATCACATTTTATCAAAAGATTATAAATTGATTATTATTATACGGGCACCTCCATGGAGTTCAAAGACTCATCACAGCAGACCCAATCTATCCACACAATCTATCATACCTCTCCTTGAACTCATTAACAGATAAAACGCACTCACAACTGACTGGCAACCCATTCCACTCATTCACAACTCTCCAAGCAAAAAATCTAGTCCTTGCAGGAATAAAACTTGCTTCTGAATCCTCTTCACCGCTCCATCATCCCCAAGAAACCCAGGAGACCAGACTTGAGCACAGTAATCCAAATGTGGGTGTATCAAGGCCTTATAAAGAGGAATAACAACTTCCTTATCTCTACTTGTTAATGTGTTCTTCAATAGCCAAATAATCTTACAGGCTACCTTAGCAACATGTCCTCTAAACTTTAACTCTGTCTAACACCACTTTTTTTTTATAATAAACATTTATACACATGAAGAAAGGAATGAAAGTGCAGAGCTTTACACTGTTCTAGTAATGCTGGGAGAAATGTAAGAACAGGAAGCTAGCAACCCAGTTACAAAGGACAGAAGGCACCATAAGAAGATAGTTTGGTAAGCAAGTCTCTTCATCAGACCTAATCAAAATTCTATGGAAATGTCAAGAGCAATTATATGAATTTCTACAAACTTTTCTATGGACTCTGTTCACATGTAATGTCTAATGGGTAGATGAACAATTTTGTGTTATCATTGCTAACAGCAAGCATTCAAACATACCATTCAAGCTTGAGTTGTAATAATGGAAAAGAGAAGCCAGTATGAGTTGTAAATATTAAGCCCTCAAGGAAGATAATTTTACTCTTTGAATGTTGTTGTTTGGCTACAAATGAATGCTGCAAAGTACAGTCAGGAAATTCTGAGGCAGAGCAGAATGAAAAGCATTTTCAGCAGTATGGTATTCTCTGGCAACTCTTGTGGTGAAAAGAATTGTGTAAAGCAGGGATCTTCAACGCATGGCCCACAGAGCTCTTTGCCATGGTCTGCCGGCCATTTTGAAAAAATAACTACTTAATATTAAAACGAGATTAAATAAAAAATAAATTTTCAACATCTTTCTCTAAATCCAGAGTAATTTAATAAAAAAAAAAAAGGTGGCAAACCTTTTGGCAACTCCTACAGGTAAAGATGACCTTGCTACTGCTTATGCCTGGTATCTCCAACTCTGGGCCTCGCTCCCACTGAAGAGACTTCAATAAAGGTCTAAACTAGTCTGGGTAATGGCCAAACTATTAATGCATAACAGCATACATATCCACAAGGAGATGTATTTTGCATTATGGGAGATACTGGGATAGGAGTGTTGGTAGCTTGCTCCACCTTTGCTACGAGTTGCCTGGTGTTGTACTACTTACCCAGGTAAGATAGCACAACACTATATTCAGTCCTGAAGATATTTTCAAGTGCAAACTTTGTTTACTCTCACTGGGATAAAGGACTAAACTAAATTTATCATAAAAAATAATTTCAATGAAGCCTGTTGGCCACTAAGCTATACTGCAGTATTTAGAATTGTAAGATGCTTTCCAGATTCACAAGGAGCGCTGTGCATTGATACTTCACATAAAATCCTATAAAAATAAATATTAAACATACATGCTTCTTCAGCAATTTACCAGTGCTAAGTACTAGTACTAACGTTGCAGGTAGATGGCTGAAGCAGTAGTTCATTTGAGTGCACTGCCTAGTACCTTCCAGATACATTTCGAAGGTTCTCGATACTTCATAATTTTCATATAAATACAAGAGGATCTCATCCACAGTCAGTTGTGAACAGTGTGATATTTGTGTATAAGTGCAGGCAGGTTTGTCATGTCAGCCATAGCCTATTGTCAGACTTTTTTCATTAATGTGAGACATATTCAGTAGATAATAACTGTTACACAGCCATTTTGGATCATTTTTTGGGTTCATCTTCCATCACTATGGAGTCTACGAGTAAAAAGCGTAAATCAAGTGATCCTTGTCAGGTTTTTAATGAAAAGTGGACCAATTCGTACTTTTTTGTGCCAATCGAAGATAAGCCAGTGTGTTTAATTTGTCATGAGTCAGTATCAAAAGAATACAATATAAAACAACACTATAAGACAAAACATGCATCCAATTTCAATCACTGTCAAGGGCAGCTTCGTGTGGACAAAGCGAACATCTTCAAATTCATTTAAAATGCCAGCAGGGTATGTTTAAAAGGCAGAGGGAAGAGAGCGAAGCGTTTGTCAAAGTAAGTTATGTAATAGCTGAAAAAAATTGCTAAAAATCAAAAGCCTTCTTAGACAGTGAGTTTGTGAAAGAGTGTCTCATCGCTGCTGGAGATATTCTGTGCGCAAATAAGGAAGTGTTTAAAAAGCCGAGTTTGTCTGGGTAACTGTAGCACGATGTGTCAAAGAACTTGCCAATGACATTAAAGGAACTTTAAAAAAACGGTCATCCGAATTTACATCACATTCATTGCTTTAAATGAGAGCACAGATGTGAAGGATGCAGCACAACCGGCTATCTTTGTCTGTGGAATTGATCAACAATTCAATGTGACAAGAACTGCTAGTGCTCGTACCTATGAAGGGAATGACGAAAAGCACTGATATTCTTGAAGCTGTCATGAAATACTCTCCAGCGTTTCGACCTCAGCTTAGCCAACCTCGAGGGTGTGGTAACTGATGGTGCCACTGCTATGGTGGGAAAATTCAAAGGGTTTTTGGGCTACTACGGAAAGAACTAGAAAGAAAAGATTTTGTCCATTACCACTGTTTAATCCACCAGGAGAATTTGTGCGTGAAAACTATTGGATTTTAGAATGTCGTGAAAGTTATTGTGACTGTCATCAACATTACTAGGGCAAGAGGATTGAATCATTGTCAATTCCAAGGGTTTTTGACACAAGAGTGCAAAGCGGATCGCAGCAATGTGGTTTATTATAGTGATTTGCGTTGGTGAGCAGAGGGAAGATTCTTAAAAGTCTTTGACTTAAGGAGCGAAATACAGCAGTTCATGCAAACCAAGGGGGAATCTGATTGCAGAATGTAATGATTCGAAGTGGATGACAGACTTTGCCTTTGTGACCGACATCTCGTTGCATATGAATGACTTAAATATGTGGCTACAATCCAAAAATCAACTAGTGTACACTGTTTGATCACAAAACTTTTGTGGCCAAGCTCAAACTTTGGGAGGCACAACTCGCAAAAAAAAGACAACTAATTTTCAGCTTCTCGCTGAGTCCAACTGTTCATCTCTTAGTGAATATACTACAAAATTAGCCATTTGTGAAGTGAGTTCGAAGAGAGATTTAGTGATTTTCGCAACCAACAGTCTTCTTTAGATTTATTTTCAATGCCATTCAGTGTCAATGTTGCCGAAATGCCAAGCTCAGTACAAATGGAGCTGCTTGAACTCCAAAACAACTCTTCTTTGAGAGAAACATTATTCAATGTGCCCTTGCTTACATTTTACAAAGACTATACTTCTGAGGACACATTCCCTAATCTTTGCTGACATGGTTTGAAGATGTGCACTTTGTTAGGAAGCACATACTTATGTGAGCAGTTCTTCTCCAGAATGAAGCATGTGAAGTCCAAGACAAGAACTCAAATAACAGACCAACATCTCTAAATACTCTGCACATAGAGACTTCAAACCTTGATGCCAACATCGACAAGTTGCCCATTGACATTGTAAAAAAAATGAATGTTTTCTTCATTAAATTATCTTTTTTCAAGTACTGATTGTATTTACTTATCATGAACCCGACTCCTACCTATGCTCTTAAACCTGAGTTTGTTTATTTTTATAGGATTTTATGTAAAGTATCAAATGCACAGCATTCCTTGTGAATCTGGAAAGCATCTCGCAATTCTAAATACTGCAGTATAGCTTATCAGTCCGGGGGGCTTCACTGAAATTTTTAATGCGGCCCACACTGTCTGTAAGGTTGAAGACATGTAGTTTGGCCAGTTGAAATGCATGGCAGTTATTGAGTTTGTTAGGAATCACCAAACCAGGTTTGGATGACCAAGTGGTAATGCACATTATATTAATATTAAGGTGACAACTTTTGGTTAAGCGGTGTGGAAATATCATTTTGCCTAAATTATTGAGTTTTTATTTATGGGTATTTTGGGGATCGTTAGCTTGGAGACATTATCACATTCGCTGGGGAAGAAGAGTTTAAATTAAGGGAAAAAAGCTTTTGAACTGGAAAGATGTACAAAACCATTTAAGATAATTTTTCAACAGCATTTTTAATTTATGGAATAATTAGCACTGTTCATCATTCTACAACTCTAGTTCTAGAATATTCGTTATTTTACTCCTATTCACAATGACTGTGATACATAGTCTAAAAACAATCTTTTCTAGCATAGAAAAATGGATAAATTTTTAAGTGGGGGTAAGCAGGCATCTGACGACTATGGAACATCGACATCAAAAAATTCACGTTCACAGAATATCACTCCGAAAGTAAAATCAAGAAAGTATATTTAGATTTCGATTTTACAAAGACTGAAATAAATTATGAGTTATTTTTTTGAAAATTCAAGAGGTCTTTGCTACCAAACAGAAATGTTTTGAAAAGCAAATCTCTAGCATTAAAAAAGCTTTGTCTGAAAAAGCTTTACTAACTTCTTACAAAGTTGCATATAAAATATGCTAGATACAAAAAGCCCCACACTTTCAGAGAAGACCTAATCCTGCCAGATGCCATTGATATAGTGGAAACTATGCTTGGAGAAAGTTTTGCTAAACAACTACAGTGCATACTTCTATCAAACGATACTGTTACTCGGCAAATTGGTGATATATGTGAAGATGTGCAGCAACAACTTTTGTTGAAGCTTTGTGACCAATTATTCTCAATTCAGCTTGATGAGGCAAAGGATAGCAACAAGAATTGTCATTTAATTGCATATATTTGATTTTGCAATGGATTATCAGCAGTTGAAGAGTTATTGTTTTGCAAAGAGCCGCAGCACCTGAATTGTTCAAAATATTGGATAATTTTATATGCAAGGCAAACATACAGTGGAAAAATTGTGTTGGAATTTGCACTGATGGTGCTCAAGTCATGTCTGGAAGGTTTAAAAGTTGAGGGAAAAATCCCCACAATGTATTTGGACACATTGCATGATTCATAGAGAAGCTCTTTTTTAAATAAAAAAACCTGTGGCGCGATCATAATTAAAAGAAACACACGTATTAACCACAGTGAAAATTATTTAATTGTAAATATTTCATCATCCTAAGTATCTTAGGACATCATCAGTACAGTAGTTTTTAACAATAATAGGAATAACATACAGTTAGGGCGCATGATTACAATAGAATCTCATTAAACGTGCATAATGTGCTACAGCAGTAAAAAAATAAAATAAATAAAATAAAATAATTATTTAACACAATTTTGTATGACAATTTCCCATACTTTAGGAATAGTAAGAATGTCGTTGCGGTTTAAGTTTGGTCTGTGTAGTAGGGCTTCAGAACTTTCTTTGAATAAACATTCATGTTTATATAAAGATCGATGTAAAAGTTTAGACTTTTCCCAATGGATCCTATGGTTTGGATTTTCAATTCCGTTTTGAGAGAGGCTGAATTTCTGTGGTTTAAAAAGACGAATGTGGTCTTGATGTTCCGAGATGCATTTCTGAACAGACCTACCTGTCTGTCCAAAGTAAGATAATTTGCATGAGCATGGAATCTCATAAACACCAGGCAACATCAAAGGTGAGAGTTTGTCCTTAGGAGAAGGTAACAAGTTGTAAATTTGGTTGATAGGTTTCTAAGTAGTGGCAAAATTGTATTTCTTCATAATTTTAGAAAGACGTTCTGAGATGCCTTTAACGTAAGGTATGGGAATCCTATGGACTTCTTCCTAAATGGTTTGATGTGTGGAGAAGTGACTACTGATGATTTTTTCAGTTGTTTTAGGATTATATCCATTTAGGATGGCTGTATTTTTTGATTACTTCTAATTCCTGGTTTAAAGATTCTTCAGAGGAGTAGAATTTGTGCGCTCTGGAAACTAGTGATTTAATAATGCCAGATTTCTGAGAGTAGATAGAATGATGGTACAACATGACAAAATTTCATGCCGGCTGGGGCGTCGCCCGGTTAAACAAGGCCCCCGTTGTTTTCGCCAGGTAACCAGAGCGAACAGCGAAAAGTCAGCTACTGGAACAAATCTGAAAATAAACCCCAACTCAACATCACCAGAGTTAAAGATCGGTACAATCAACGTAAGAAGCCTGAATGGCAAAGAAATGGAGCTAGCTGAGGAATTAGATAAGTACCAGATCGACATAATAGGGGTGACTGAAACAAAAAAGACCAAAACTGGCGAGATCTTTCTGAGCAATAAATACAAAATGTTATATTCAGGCAATGACAATCAAGGAAAAGGAGGAGTAGCCATAGTATTCAACACAAAATACGAGGCTAATCTTCTTGAATGGCAGTCAGTCTCAAGTAGAGTAATGTGGGCAAATATGAGAATGGGGAACTGGACAATGAGACTTATTTGTGCCTATGGTCCCACAGAAGGTTCTACTAAGGTAGAAGTGGAGGAATTTTTTGAGGCTTTAGAAAAAGCAACTGACACAATGAAAAATGAAAAGTTGGTCCTTGTTGGGGATCTAAATAGCAGAGTAGGAAATGATTGTGAGACATACAAAAATATTTTGGGAAAATTTGGAGAAAAGAGCAAAGCTAATAATAATGGCAAATATCTGTTGGATTTCTGCTCAGGACATGGACTGGTTATTACTAACACCATGTTCCAACATAAAAATGTGCACAAATTCACATGGAGAGAAGAGGCTAGGAATAAGAAAAGTCTCATTGACTATGTTATTGTTGATAGTGATGTTTTCTCCCTGGTGCAGGACACCAAAGTGTACAGAGGATTTGAAATTGGAAGTGATCACTATTTAGTCTTGAGCAGGATAAAATTGAATTTCATATTGAAAAGAATAACATGCAAGAAAGTTTTAAAGCGAATAAAAGTTGAACAGCTCTCAGATGTGAACTGTAGACTAAAATACACAAAGATTATTGAAGGAAAAATGAAAGAGTTTGAGAACAAGAATCAAACCTTGGAGATTCAGTGGCAAACTCTGAAGAAAACATTGATTCTGCCAGAGGGGCATGTGGTGAGGTTGTTTGTAAGGATAAAAAAAATCAGAACTCCTTGGTGGACACAGGAGGTTAAAGAGGCAGTGGAGGAAAAGAAGAAAGCATACCAAAAGTTCCTGTCAAATAAGTCAGCTTGTGCTCTTAGAGAATATAGAGACAAATGCAAGAATGCTAAACACTCTGTAAAACTAGCTAAACAAAAGTCATGGGAGGACTTTGGCAAGAATATAGAAAATAAATATCAAGAAGGTGGCAAAATATTCTGGAGGTTGTTGAAGAAGCTTAAGAATGGAGGAAAGAGTGCTATAAAAGGAATTAGAGATGATAAAGGTGACATGAAAATGGGAGAAAATGATATCCTTGAAGTATGGAGTAATTACTTTGAAAAACTGCTAAATGAAACAAGCAGTGATAACAGCACAGTGGTAAAAAACACTGACCAGGCATGCAGTCAGGAATACATATCCATACTTGAAGTAGAAAAAGCCATCAAAGGCTTGAAATGTGGAAAGGCAGCAGGAGTAGATGATATTCGACCAGAAATGCTGAAGTATGGTGGTATAAGAGTCTTACAGTGGCTGCACTGCATAGTTCAGAAAGCCTGGACAGAGGGACAAATTCCAGATGATTGGAGTAGAGCTCTCATAGTACCCATATATAAAAAGGGAAATAAAACTGCATGTGAGAATTACAGAGGTATTTCCCTACTGAGTGTTCCTTCCTGGCAAGATCTATGCAAGTATACTTGAGAAACGGTTGAGAAGAATTGTGGAAGAAAAGCATGGTGAAGAACAAGCTGGATTCAGGCCAAATAGAGGCTGTCAGGATCAGATCTTTACTTTACGACAAATAGTCGAGAAAGCATGGGAATATAACAAAGATCTGTATTTAAGTTTTGTCGATCTGGAAAAGGCATATGGCAAGGTGCCAAGAGAGAAGCTATTCAATACGCTGCAGTTATATGGTGTCAATGGGGCATTATATCAAGCAATACTTAGTCTTTGAGTTGTAAGTCAGCAGTTAGAATTGAAAGAAGTACAGGAAGATGGTTTAATGTTAAATCTGGTGTGAGACAAGGATGTACATTATCCCCTCTGTTATTCATTATCTATATGGATCACATTATGAAGGAAAGTGGAAACATGATATCAAAATTGGAGATGTTATTGTCAGCCCTTTGCTTTATGCAGATAATGTTATACTTCTAAATAAATCTGCTACAAGTCTGCAAGATTCTTTGACTAAATTGAATAGCTGTTGTAATAGATATGGTATGAAGGTCAGCAATAAAAAGACAAAGACAATGAAAATAGGCAGAATCATTGAAAATGTAAACTGTTGTGAATGGAGAACCTGTGGAACAAGTAAAACATTTCAGCTATTTAGGCACGATTTTTACTGAAGATGGTAAATTAAATATAGAAATAGACAACAGAATCAGCAAAGCTGGTATGGTGGGAAGTCAATTGAATAAATTCATATGGAATAAGAGAGAAATTAGTCGGAACACTAAATTAGCTGTATACAAGACAGTGTTCAAACCAGTTTTAACTTATGGATCTGAGAGCTGGGTCAGAAGTAAAACACTTGACCAAAGACTAGAGACCACAGATACGAGAGTCCTGAGAAAGATTATCGGTGTGAACAGATGGCATCAATGGCAATATCATATTAAAAACGAGGATATTAGGAAAGAACTTGACATTGTCAGCATCCAGGAATGTGTTAGCAGAGCTAATCTCAGGTGGTATGGTCACTTAAACAGAATGGGCAAGGAAAGATTAGCAAAACAAGTGTTCTCTGACAGGTTGGCAGCAAAACGACCCAGAGGAAGACCAAGATATAGGTGGATTGATATGGTACAAAGTGCTTTAGACGATAGAAATATAAGATCTGATAATGTTGGAGTCTTGACAAGTAACAGACTGATTTGGAGGAAAATTGTATATAGGAAATTAATAATGATGTAATTTTTTTCATGTAGTACTATCATATCCTGTACACCCCTTGAGGGTACATGGCAGGAATTTGATGATGATGAGATATATACAGATATTGAGAAGTTTATTAATGATAATTCTTTAAGCTAGATAGATAACATGATGTGTGCCTTGTATTAATTGAAGTAGAGATATATGCAAGTTTGTTTTTTAATTTTTTTTTTGAGAATTACAGAGGATCACTGTCTTATAGCGTAAAATATATGCCTGTTTGTTGACTATTAAATCCTATGTTGCATTTTTAATGAAGTTTCTGCCTGATCTTATTTTAAATTGCAATGCATTGATCTTAAATAAAAATCGAACCCAAGCAGGAAACGTTGATATAAATAGTAAGTGAGAAAAGGGCCAGGACTACAAAGCAAATTGATAACTTGCAGATGATAAAGAGATTTTGTTGTGAAAGAGTTAATAACCTACTATATTTCTTGCACTATATCGAGGCATGGATGGCGCAGTCATAAAATCTAAATAAATATTTCCATTGCTCTCGGGTAGGAATCTAGAGTATAAAAAGGGAAATGTATAAAATTAAGTGATGATATATTACACTGTCGCAGCATCACCAGGATATATAAGAATAGAAATCAAACAACAAAGTAAGAAAATATTACAGTTGGCTATATTAGGAGAAGAGAGACAGACAATATAAGAATCTGACAATGATTGGAAGGGGGGGGTATTTTGACAAAAATCAAAAAGAGGGGATTTAAGTTACTGATATAGTATATCAGAATGAACATATTCACAAATGCTACCTCTGAAATAAAACTCAAAATGGAGTATTAATGATTGAGGAAGCTGAAAGTTAAGTTTCTGTTAGGAAAAGTGGATTGGCAGATTCAATATAGAAATGTATAACAATGAAGTTGTTGCTACACCATGGAGAACACTGATACTGTGAGGTCAGGAAACTGCCAAGACAGATCATCCTTGGCAGTTCTCCCACTTCCCAAAACTACTATTTAGACTCTTGCTCAGCAACATATATAGCATCAGTCAGAATAAACTATTTGAACAAAATCATCGACTTAGCTAAAGCAGTTCAAAGAGCACATGGAAATATCTAAGACTCCTCAAAGACAACATCAGTCAGAATAGTGACAGTAAGGCAATTTCACCAGGTGACCTATTATCTAGCAACCTGTCTATAAAATAACCCTTTTAAAGTTGCATTCTCGAAACAAAGATACGACTGACAGGATTCTTCATGGTGTCTGAAGGGAAACAAAACTTTGCTATAGAATCAAAACAGTCACTTTTTTTTTTTTTTTTTTTAAGCTGGGAGATTTTGTAATGTTCAGAGAAACCTGTGTTCAAGAAAATAGAACTGGATGGATGGAAAGAAAATGAAAGACAAATAGATGGTTTAATAAGTTTGAAGCTAGATGGTGAATACACGTTAACCAGCAATAGCTGCATGTGATATTGTTTTTACAATCTTATAGAATAATGTAAGCCAGTTCAGCAAAACAGTACCCATGAAAATATATATAAAAAAAGCATAAGACAGAATTTAAATGTTTATAAGAAAGTGACTGAAGGGGGAGAGAGGGAAGGGAGACAGAGTATTAACCAGAATCCTTGCCTAGATGGCATCAAGCATTTTTAAGGAGATTTTTTAATATGCCACTCCATTTCCTAGCAGTGCTCATAAAGTAATCTTCCTTCTCTTACGCTCCCAATGGAGAATGTTAAGATGATATCAGTATTTAAGGTAGCAGTTATAGAAGATCTTGAAGCTTGGAACATTTGAACACAAGTTTTGTCAAGTGAAGTATGGAATGCACTAGCACGAACAATATTAGAACAATGTAGGATTTCCCTCCCTCCCTTTCCCAGCAGAACCAGATAGGATTTATATGCAGGAGAAAGTGTAGGTGAAAGTACAGAACCCCAGGGAAGGAACTCTAGTAGTGCTTGGGAATAAAGAGAGCAAACCCTCTAGTGATACAGAGAAAGGAAAACCTGTTACCAAATTACAAAATGTGGAAGGCATTTTGTAATTTGTCTTAAAAATGTTAAAAGAATTCACAGGAATTTCTTCAAATTACTCATAATGTGTGTAAAGGTGGCAATACTAACTGAGTGGAATTCATACCAGCAATTACCAACCAACTAGCTTGTCACTGGGTGACAAAAAAAAAACTACTGGTGATCCTTTTTCTCGACATTAGAAGCGACGTGATAGTCTAATTGCTTTTTTTTTTTTTTATGGACCAAATATATATATATCCATGCTATATGGTAGATGCTGAATGGTATGATAGAATGGATATTAATTTTAATGAACAAGATTTAAGTATTAGCAGGGGGTGGGGAAGGAGACATTATGACCAGAGGGCTTTACTGGCATCCAACCCATTCAGAAATCCTGATTTTTTGGGGGGCAAAAGACTGGAAGATGCATGGTCTTTTCTCTGAAGGAATGCATGGATGCAATACCAAACTCCCCACCTATATTGGTTCATCCCTAGACAGTCGTCTCCAGAATGATAATTTCATTCCTGTTTTCTGGGAGGGGATATATCCAGAGTAATGAATATGTAAAGACATTGGGTACAAAATTTAGTTAGCACAGATGAAACACTTCCAAGTTCAGCATACATCACATTGTGGTGGTGTAAAGGCATGCTAGAATTCAAGATTTATTCCCAGTCAGAATGTATGATTTGAAGTCCCTAAAACAAAAAGAAATACAGCTCTCTTCAGGTCCAATTTCCTGCATTGTGAAATTTTAAAAATAAAAACTTACTATGAGAAGCCAGCCACTCATTGTAGTCTACTCTAGGTGGTAAGTCCACAATTTCTTTTAACCTATTTTCTGGAACTGTACATTCTAAAACAGCTGATTCTAAGTACAATTTAGGTTCCTCCTGTGATGGAGCTGCCACATCCTTCTCTTTCCGACGGGCTTTCCTGAGAATATTAAAATTTATAATTAGTTAAATAATTTGCTTTCAGAATTACACAGATACCATTAAACTGCATCCATTTTTCAGTTTTCAGAAAATACATTAAACATTGCTATAATGTACATGATAAAATTTTATATAAAAATGGATTAAACCGAGTTCTAAATATTCTTGTACAGTTCTAAGAACAAGTTGTGTACTTAAAATGAGAAAGCAAGACTAAATATTCAAATCTGTCTCCAATATCAAATCCATGCTGATAAAATCCACCACTTAAGAAACAGTATCATTTTAGTTAAAATTATAAAATTATCTTACATCTGTGTTGTAAGACATGTAGGCAATTAATAAGTCCAACTTATTAATTGCCCTTCCAATTCACCATGAAAAAAGAAAGTACTGGTAGAATCATTCTTGGACATCCTTCTTACTCACTTTTACATTAGTCCTCCACCCAGTTTTTTCTGTCTGAAAATTGCATTTGTCCTCTGGCTGATTTGCCTGCATGCAGGAAGAAAAACCAGAGTTTCCTGGAGGAAAAAATCCAGCTTCTTCTATATGAGACATCTTCAAAATAAATCCTACATTAGGAAGCCTCTTACGATGAGACGAACTCAGATCTATTCTCTGATATGTGGATTCAGTTGTTTTCTGGATGGTCAATTTTCCTCTCAAATATGAGACTAACGAACACATTTTGTAGCAATTAAATGTTAGATTCAGGTATAAATATAAATTTGGATAATGCATGGATTCTATAATGTTGCCACCCTAGATGGACTTCTCTTAGTTGAAGAGTAATAATTATTTTTGCTCTATGTGTGTGGCTAACTCCATATATTTAGTTATCACTAAATAAAAATGTATAGATGTCTAAGGCAGTATATGTCATATTTTTAATGCAGGCATGCACAGTTAAGCAACACTACCACAGTTATTGAATACATGCATTCATGTAAAAGGTAAAATAAAAAAAATAAAAATAAAAAAAATAAAAATAAAAAAAAAAAAGACAGTAGACAATAAGATGCAGTGAAATATCTCAAATCTATAAAAGTTAAGCATTTAAACTAAATTTAAAGAAGAAATCCTAATTAATAGAAAGTATGGCATTATCAGGCATTTATTAACAATGTATACAATCTGTGAAATTTTGGAACAGATTTGTTCTCTATTTCCAAAATTGCTTATTACAAATACAGTATTTGAAAAATGCAAAAAAACAAATTTTTCTCTGGACATTTTTAAGGAGACCAATGTATGACAACTGTAACAACTGGCATTGGATTTCTTTTAATGTAATAAATTACATTCAGTAAATTTAATAAAATGGACATAGCTATCACGTAGTACCTCAAGAAGAGGTTCCACAACCTGTAAAAAAAATTCTGAGGTCTCTCATAGCATGATTTCACCTTATAACTCAACATCCCATATACATTAGTTGTCACTATTATCTAGTGATACTACACACTAGGTTACAGTCTAATATGCAGTATAAATGAATAATAAAATAAAGAATAAAATAAAATTCTGAGGATCTTGAAATACTTACATATACTTATGCAATAAGTCTATGTATTTCAATACTTATGCAAAATTACATAACTGAGGTTATGTAATTTTGCAAACTACAAAATACTGTCAGATATACAGTGGTATCTCGCTAATCCAAACCTCTTTAGTCCGAACCATCCAGTAATCCGAACTGCAGTTTGAAAGAAAAAAAAGTTTTATTTATTATATATTATTTTGTGCACTGTTATTTTTATTTTATAATTATTATTTTAACTTATTATTTATTTCATTACCATTACAGTACAGTATTTTATTTTTCATACTGTCGATTCTATGGTTATAATGTAGGCCTATTTTGATTTATTGTGTGTTCACATTTGCTTGGAAAGCCGTAGAACCTGAAGCAATTCGAGCATCATGAAAAAAACTGTGGCCTTCTAGAATTTACCAAGATAACTATGGTGATACACAAAAAGAGGAAATTCAAATCGTGCATAATTTGGTTAAAAATATAAATCCAGATATTGAAATTTCACAAAAAGATGTTACGGAATGGATTACAGGTAGAACTGAAAGTGAATTCGAAATCGAATCAGATGCTGAAATTATAAATATGACGCTACAGAATGAATTAGAAGACAATGATGACGATAAAGAACTCTATAAGAAAAAAAAAAGTAAAACATGAAGAGGCAGTTGACAGTTTTACAATGTGTATAGAATGGGCTAAGCAGAATGATACACCATTCCACAAAATTTTATTGCTAATGCAGCTCTGAGAAGAATCATTCGAAAAAAGTTTAGCTTCCAAGAAGCAAAAGAAAATCAGTGACTTTTTTTTACAAAGAAATTTTTAAAAAAAAATATTTTTTTTGTGTTATTTTGTGGAACTTTTTGTGTTGTGTACAAGAAAGTGATATTTTTTTATTACGTTATGTTATGTACTGAACTATGCAATTTTATTAAATCAGAATCCTCAACAATACAGTATATATAAACTACATTTTTTACTAAAATAAACTTTTGTATGTAGTTTTATATTTCAGTACAGTAGCTTTTTTTTTTTTTTTTTTTTTAATCAGTTACTTCATTTATTTACAGAATTAAATTGATATACCATTAGAATCTGATTATTTTTGTCTTAAACACTAGTTATTGTCTATTGGGGGGAAATTCTCTAATTCGAACGAGCACGGTTTTTATTAGTTTGGATTAGCAAGATACCACTGTATAATGTAACAGAAAATATAGAGGCAGGCAGAACATAACCATAAGTAAGTGTAAATCAGGGCAGAACTCAGGTATTGCATTCGTTACATTTTAATGCAAATTGCCTTCAAAAACTGAAGGACATATGCATTGATGATTTTTCTGACTTAGCTACAATTATGTTACCATACCCAAATCATTACTAGACCAAGGCTACAAAAGGACCAATACTGAACAGAAAACATTTCCATGTCAAAAGAATTAATTGGATTATTGATAATCAGAGATAGTTTGCAAATGGTGAACAGTTATCCTGGAAACAAAGATGCTAAATATCATTGATTTTGAAAATAAATACAATTATAAAAGAATAATTAAGAATAAAGATGGGCTGAAGAAATAGTACAAGTGATAATATAAATATAACAGTGATGCAACACAAGTAATAATAGATGGTTAAACAAATACTTTGAGTTTTCTGGGTGCTAAAACCAAAAATTTAACAAATGTAATTGAAAAGAAAACAGATGGTAACAAACTATTTGTGTGAGCATAAATACAGTAAGAAAGGATATCAAAGGACTGTTGGAAGAAGCAAGCATGAAGAGTGAGAAAGTGAAAATAACACAGGATGTCCACATTGGACCACCATAGTTTCAAAGAATGGTAAAAAATTGAAATGCGGAAATACGTAAGTTTGGGTTGTTCAAATGTTCCAGAGACCACAAGTTTCATTCAGAATTTTTTTTTTTTTTTATTACAAAAAATTTGGCGAGTGTTCCTTCTTATTTGTACAAATTTGACACCACGGTTGAATTCCATCTTGTGAGTAGTAGTAACATGTTAAAACTAGGAAGGTCCAATGTTGACAGTGGCGCACTCAGGATTTAATCTTGGAGGGGGCCGAGCGCAGAGGATTTAACCTTGGGGGGGGGGGGGGAGCACACAACATAAAAAAAAAATGAATTTTAATTAGGAAAAGATTTTTGGAAATTGTTTTTTCCTTTTCTTTGGGGGGTGCCTGGGCCCCTTGGTCCCCCTTCTGCGTGCGCCATTGAACGTTGATACCCTGTATATTACAGAATTCAAAAGAAGGGCTATGACAGCAAATGATTCGATGCATATGTAGAAAGAACGGGTGCAAGTCTTGTGATGTATGGAGTGAGTCTGAAGGAAGAAGGGATTTGTATAAATGTGATAGCCTACACTCAAATGCATTTGGTATCAGGAATTTAAAATTTATTATTATTATTATTCTATGACCCAAGGCAATGAATTCCAATCATTTGCACTCTTCATGCAAAAAAAAAAAAACTGCTTCTCATCCCTTTGCTCACACCCTCCTTATACGCCTATTGTTCTTCCCCAATCTCCAACCATTTTATGAAATATCTCTTCAACGTTAATCCTATAACAATCCTTTACCAAATTGTAAGTCTATCATATCACCCCCTCTTCTTCCTATCCACTAGGCTCTGCAAATTGTCAACCTCTCTTCATATTCAACATTCCAGAGATCAGAAACTATTTTGGTCAATTACTTCTGAATCCTCTCCAACATATTTTCATCATTTTGAAAACCAAGTGACCAAATCTGCACAATAGTCCGTATGTGGCCTAATCAGAGCCTTATACAGTGGAACCAGAATTTCCTTACAAGCCAGTGTTCTCCACATCGTTACCAGAATTCATTGTTGTCCACATAATTTTACAATATGTCCTCTAAATCTTAGATCCTTATCCACTATCACCCAAGATCTCTATTTCCTCCATCGCCAACAGTAAATTCTACATCCCATCTTTGTCTTCCAAATTTTAAAGCCATACATTTCACAACACTGAACTCTTATTCCCATTCACTCAGTCTATTCAAGTCTTCTTGTAATGCCACAACATCTGCTCTACTCCTCATAGTTCGTCCCAACTTTGCATCAACTGCAAACAGCTGTATATCTCCATTCAAATCTTCCTCAATATCAATAACATACAGGTTAAACAACAATGGACCTAAAAGACCCCTGAAGCACACCACTAATGGCTTTCCTCTTCTGGGATAATGCTTCCCATACATAACTTGATACCTATCAGACAGCCAATCTCTAATCCAATGTATTAGTCTAATATACAACCTCATCCATTCTAGTTTGACAATCAACTTATCCCATCCACTATAATTTGACTATCAATCTATCACGCAATAATCTATCAAAAGCCTTTGCAAAGTGTAAGTATACAACTGTGTATCCATTTTCCACGTCCAATGCTGCTATCACCTTTACTAAAACATGATAGCAACCATGCTGTTCATCCAACATAATACCATTGTTGTCACCCCAATTCTGGATCATGGTTCTCACCAGCCTTTCCAACACTTGAAGCACACCACCTGACATGGAGATTGGCATATATTTTGATGCTTGAATTCTGTCATCTTTATGAAGCAGTACAATCTTGCTTTCTTTCCACACTTTCAAACTTGAACCAATGTAAGAATGTCAACTGCCTGGCACATTCCTTCAAAAAAAAATACATAGTGATATATCATTAAGTTTCACAGCCTCATTAATATCAAAGTTTGCTTAATTCTCCATACATCTCTTCCTTCTCTCCTCATCATCCACTACTCTCAAACTCTCCATGATGTCACATTCACAAGGATGAAAGATCGTTATGAACTGCTCATTAACCTCCCAACCGGCCGGTGTGGATGAAATATTCAACACTCCCTAGCTTTTTTCATGGATCAAAACTTCGTCGGCATTCTACCTTTTATCATGCCATTACCTTCCTCTGCCGTTAATCTCGTTACGGCTATTCTATAGCATTAGTGGATTAACTGTTGCTGAGTGACCTATGTGTCCCCTCCCCCTGTCTTTACGTCTGTTGTGTTGCTTAGAATTTCATTTACTGTCCTAAGTTATTTGACCTTTCTTGCCTCTAAAATGATTTATTGTGTCTCTTCCCAAAAATTGAAACCAATTTCACATATGCGAAAAAAAAATCAATCCTGAAATGCCCACTGATCAGCTTTTGCAATGAATCTATTTAGTGATAGTGAATTTGGTGTATTTTATTCTACAAATCAGTGCACCGGAAGAGATGCACTGATTGTTCTTTCACTTTACATATAATAATTGAATAATTTTTTTTCGAATTTTAAAATTTTCAAATGTTTGCTTTGAAAATATTATGTCAAATATTTATATTTTTAAATAATATTTATTGAAATAAATATGTCCTTTTTCTTTCATTTCTAGCGAAATAGCATTATATGGATCATCACATTTCAGATTTAGAAACGATTTTTTGTTATTCATAAAGACAAAATAAAAAAAAATGTTAAAATGCTAAATTGCCTTACTCAGTTTCCAATTGCGTCTTTTTGGTATCAAAAATTTATATCCAATGATATTTTAGCAGTGATTCTTCCCCTTCGTCATTTATTTATTTGTATTATGCATATTACGATAATATTTAGTGCATAACCTCGTAGATATGTTGAAAATATAATGTGAAAAATATCATATACGGAATGATTCAACATTTTTGCTCATTTTGAAGATTTTCTAATGCTTCACCCCCCCCTCATTATTCTCTCCTGGAACTGAATTGCATAACTACTCTAAATTTCTGTACAGGTTTGAAAGCTTTTCTAGACAGCATTCAAAATCAATTACTTAATTTTACCATTTTGGCAAAAGATATACGGCAATCAGATTGTATCGTGAAGCTTCTAAATCTGTTCTATTTATTTGCAATCTAAAACCAGCTGTTCTACTGCCCGCTGAAATTAGGTGAAATTTTAGAAATAATATGCTATATTTTCACCATGCAAAATTGTTTATATGCATACCACACAAAAGAAAGTTCAGTAGTATTATTTGTGTTTGTTTTTCTTTTAAAAAAATCTAAATATTACTTCTTCTGCTGCTGGAAGCTATTTCTGAAATAATCTACGTCTTATAAATACTTGGTAATTCTACAAATCAGTGCACCGGAAGAGTTGCACTGATTGATCTTTCACTTTACGTATAATAATTGAATAATTTTATTTCGAATTTCAGAATTTTCAAATGTTTGCTTTGAAAATATTATGTCAAATATTTATATTTTTAAACAATATTTATTGAAATAAATGTCCTTTTTCTTTCGTTTCTAGCGAAATAGCATTATATGGATCATCACATTTCAGTTTTATAAACGATTTTTTGTTATTCATAAAGACAAAATAAAAATGTTAAAATGCTACATTGCATAACTCTGTTTCCGATTGTGTGTCTTTTTGGTATCAAAAATTTATATCCAATGATATTTTAGCAGCGATTCTTCGCCTTCGTCATTTATTTATTTATTTGTATTATGCATATTACGATAATATCTAGTGCACATCCTCGTAGATATGTTGAAAATATAATGTGAAAAATATCATATATGGAATGATTCAAAATCCTTTTTCATTTTGAAGATTTTCTAATGCTTCCCCCCCCCTCCTTATCCTCTCCTAGAACTCACAGGTTTGAAAGCTTTTCTAGACAGCATTCAAAATCAATTACTTCATTTTACCATTTTGGCAAAAGATATACGGCAATCAGATTGTATCGTGAAGCTTCTAAATCTGTTCTATTTATTTGCAATCTAAAACCAGCTGTTCTACTGCCCGCTGAAATTAGGTGAAATTTTAGAAATAATATGCTATATTTTCACCATGCAAAATTGTTTATATGCATACCACACAAAAGAAAGTTCAGTAGTATTATTTGTGTTTGTTTTTCTTTTAAAAAAATCTAAATATTACTTCTGCTGCTGGAAGCTATTTCTGAAATAATCTACGTCTTCTAAATACTTGGTAATAACCTCTTAGCTGGAGGAAAAGTTGAAGGCTTATTACTCTCAGTGCTATTGAGAAGAAAGGGGAGAACACTAAAGTGCCCCAGGCTGTAGTGCAGAATATGTCAAGAATGTCTTGTTTCCTTTTCGATTGTTGATTACCTATATTCTAACAGAAATACTGATATTTCGTTTACATGCTTATACATTATTTATGCCAAAATAATTGCTTAATTTATAATGATCAGTTTCACTTTTATTATCAAAAATTAGAAATTAAATCATACAATTATCTTGAAAAAGAGGATTTGAATTATTTTCAAAGAAAAGGTGCATATGCGTTTCATAATCTTTTTTGGGGGAGGGGGGATATAGACCTAAGCAATCTGCGGATATTTCAGATAATTTATTTCATAAATCGTTCGCAAGACAGCTGTTACAAACGTAAATCACTTGGGGAACATACCCATTCATTTTAGTGTAAAATAGTAGCAAAGGTTCAGTTACTTTAGATATCTAATCTAGAAGAAAATGTTATGTCTGCTGAGATTAGAATCATACGTGAATAATTTTTCTGACATGATTTCTCTATTCGTTATAATGTAACCAATTTCCAGATTTTTTTTCCCTCCTGCAGACTTCATGTTATATGCAGTGATTTCTTCTTTGAACTATAAGAAAAAAAATCAGATAACAGGAGAAAAATATGTAGTATTTTCTTTTCCACTGGCTGAATTTACAATATTCTTTCTTTGTGTTTTGAAGAGAAACTGCAAATGACTTTTTTCTTACTATTTTTGCCATTATAACATCTCATATAATTATAAGAGTGACATTTTACCGTTTTTCTCCCACACGAGAAACAGAAATAAGGTGGTAATAATATTGTTGATTTTGCCAAACTTCATTATAGCAGAAATTTTTATTACAAAACTTTGTAATATATATATATCTCCGAAACAAGAAATTTGGAACCCATATCACATCAATGTTGAGTGTTGGCAAGGTGAAAATGTTCCCGTTATTATTTATATATTTCATTTATTAACTAGGGGGGGCTATGCCCAACCCCCCGTGTTCCGGTATGGTAGACCAGTTCTCCTTCAATTGTGATAACTCGAAAGGGGGTTCAGCCCCTGAATTCTGATGACTCGAATTTTGAAGACTCGACACTCAGGGTAGCCCCTGAGTTTCAAAACGTTTCGATAAACATGACATAAAAAAGCTTATCATTTTTTATATATATATAGGGTAGATTTTATTTCATTATTTTTAATTTCATTATTTTTTATTGTTTTGATGAAATACTTTACCTGGAATACTCCTTCCAGTTTCTCTGTGTCATAAAAAGAACTTAAAAATTAGCCTTCAAGATGAAAAAGAAACAGTGCATTCGGGTATCTCTCTATCAATATTTGTAGTCCTGAAAAGGACTGTTTTGATGGCCTTGAAAACAAACATTTTTTATTTCATACTGTTCAGAATTTAAAATTCTTGAACAGCGTGGAACACCTTGAAGCAAGGGTAAACACACAAAGCAGTTTTGCACTCAGGGCACCAGATTTTTGTTTCCTTTCTGATATTTTTTTATTACATACATAATATTTGCGTGGAGGTTTTTTTTTTTTTTTTTTTTATTAGCCGTTGGTGGTAGATTTTCGGGATAATGGTTGGAGTTAGCAGCGTTCAACCTCAGATGTCTGGCAGAATTTCCTGTTTTTCTTGTACAGGAGGAAACTGTTCCAAATAACAAAATCCAAACACTTCAAAATTCAAATAACATGTCCAAACACTTTTTTGTAATATTTTTTATGCTGTTTCCTCATTACAGAGTAGAATGATAGCTGCTGATCGCACCTGTCGACTCAACCCATAGTGTCATTGTATGCACACACAGCAATGGGTTTTTCTTTCTTCAAACCATGCTTCTCCACAGATTCCGCTGATGGATTGTGCAGGGAAGATAGCAGAAAAACATCTTTTTTGTCTTTCCAACGTAGTGCAAAGACTTTCCCTCGCTGATAAGTTCGGATTTCCCCCTTCGATAGCTTTCCTGAAGCCAGATCTGGAGGCATATCTCGCCTTTTTGCATTTACAGTACCATAACTATCTGTAAGATGCTGTAAAAGCAAATCAGCGAGTTCAGGACACATATATAGTAATTATCCATTATAATGCAGTAACCTTTCCCCAGTAAAGGGTCTAGTAACTGCATTACTGCACGCATCGACAAGGGGAGATCTGAATATTTATCGTGCTCGATTACAGTTTGCTTTCCCGTATAAGGTTTGAAATCCCAAAGATATCCACTTTCCGATTCGCAAAGCATAAAAAATTTTACTCCATACTTCGTTTTCTTTTTGGGAATATACTGCTTACATTTCAGTCCACCTTTGAATGGCATAAGGCTTTCATCGATACTCAAGTCTCTCTCAGGAATGTAGAGTGATCTACATTTTTGACGGATTTTCATCAGAAAATCATAAATTTTGTTGAGGACTGGGCAAGGATGTGTTGCCTGATCGTATTCCTCATTATTCTGAAAATGCAAATACTTCATGATGAGACTGAATTGTTTTTCAGTCATAACATCACGAAACATTGGCGTGTTCAGAATCCAGTCTGTAGACCAATACATTTCGAGAGCGGGCTTTCGAAATGTATTTCGAAACCTCGGGTTTTTCACTTTCTTTATTCTGATATTGCATTTGAAGGATGACAGTGATTTTAAATATTAATTTCACCTATATCCGAATATCACATAATTTCCTGATTTATAATAATCAGGAAATATGTATATTGTCTGATTTATAATTTGCTAATTTATAATAATCACCACATAGTTTCAGTATCGAAAAATTAAAGTTATGTGGAACAATTACTAGAGAAAAATAACGAATTAAATAAAAACTGTACCTATGTTTCATAACAGTTTTCGGGTGTGTGATAGTAATGCAACGGGGGGGGGGGGGGTTAAACTATCAGAGGCGAAATAAAGTTCAATTCTATTGTAAAAATATGGAAATGAAATTTCACATTTGATATACATATTTTGAATGATAAAAATAAGCAAATGTATCGCTTACTTTAAAAATTGGAGAATAAAATATCTGAATTATGCAGAAAATATAAATTTAAATCATAACTGTTAATTTCATTTTGTAATGACCAATTATACAAGGAAACCAAGAAAGTGAAAGTACAGATTACTATATAACATGAAGAAAAAATTTAGTAATATGATTAAAGAATTTCATGTTATTCTCTATAAAGCAAAGTTGCTCAAGCATGTCCTAAAGGAAATCTGTTAAGTATTATTCGATTTCGATGGTTTTGTACAAAAATAAAATTAATATAACCTGGAACGTCGGCAGCCGGTTTTCTTTTCTTTTTTTTAAAAGAATATTCCAAATAATTATCGTGAATTAATTTCTTCGAGAACAAAGAAAAATCTATTGTCTAGTAGCGATTAGAAAAAAAACTAGCGCAAAAAAATAAAAAATTAAATTGGTTAAGTGAAGAAATTATGCAAGACCTTTATTTTGTCCAGAAATTAGAATTGTATTGTACAATAAAAAGAGAAAAAAATAAATAATTTCTCTATTTTTAGTCTATCATATATAACTAAAATCCAGTTCACCAGCATGGAACAAGAAAGTCCGTTTCTTGTTATAGGCAACTGAGAGGCAGCTACGAACGGGAGATAATTCGATTAACCTTTCTCTTCAGCGTGAGGGTTTATCACACCTTCTAATGGACATGACAGTCAAATTGCACTTCTTATCCAGGTGGGCTGAATCTTATCCAGATTTAGTTGGACGTCTATAGACGTCCTAGCCGGTAGGAAGGTTAAATATCTCAACTATATCCTCCACAGCAGTTGTCCTTATACCATTTGCTCAATGCCATCCTACCATAGTCATTCTTTGCTAGCTACATATTGAAAGAACTCCCTAGGATTTATTTTATTTACTTTTTTTTTTTTTTTTTTTGCGCTTTATTAGCTAACTGCTGCTCATACTGAACTTCTGCTATCCCTTACCAACTGAGTCACCATCCTTGACTATCCTTTGTATTCCACACTCTTCTTGTTGCCTCCATAATGCCTGTTTTCTCCATATTTCAATACCATAATCATTCTTATTTTTGCTAGCTACATATCGAATGAATTCCATAGGATTTTTATTTATTTATTTTTATTTTATTTTTTTTTTTGCACTTTATTAGCTAACTGCTACTCATAACTGAACTGCTATTCCTTACCAACTGAGTCACCATCCTTGTCTGTTTCTTGTACTCCACATGGAATTGATGATTACCACACCTCATGTTGTTCCATAATGCCTGTTTCCTCATTGCTTCTACTAGATAGTTCTTGAATATCATCACCCAAGCAACATTGATCTCCTGTCAACCCAACTACTCATTCCATGCTATAGCTGCATGCTGTCTCCTGAACTTCTCATAATCACCAGCCTTGTAGTTCCACATGTACCCTTTTCTAAAGGAAGTCCTCACGTGGTTGGCAACCACTCATGTACTCACTTCATGATCACTCCCACCAAACTGGAGGGCGATTTGACACCTCATTTATAATAACATCCTCTGATGAGATGAGATGATCAAATCCAAGATAATAACATCAGAGATGATCAAATCCAAGAGGACACATGGACACTCAAGTCCTTGTATGTCTGCTGTTACATAATGCCAGAGGTAACTGTCCCTCAAAAACTCAAGAAACTCATTCTCTTTACTTCTGGTTGCTATCATCATCCCAATCTATACTGCCATAATTAAAATCACGCATAATGATCCCCCTTTTCCCCATACATTTCCTGGTCACTATCCTCAAAATTAAGGTCTATAGCAACATTCAACAAAGTATTTGAATGTATTCATCTCTATTGCACACCATGCTGCCTCAAAACCACTATCACTATTTCCCCATCACATCTCTACCTTGTATGGACTTAACTCTATCATAAATAGCAATCCACCTCCATCTTTAGCAGGATATTTATCTACATGATGAATTTCTTGCTGAGAAAATGCTATAATGAAGTGTGGCAAATAGACCACAAGAAGCATACTTGTGAAATGCAAGGATCTGTAACCTTGTTGCTAACCATTATGAAGAATCAACAAATAGTGGCTAGTTTGAGAGATGAAACCTCCAGTATATTGCAAACATAGGCAGCATTTTTGTAATGGATAGGTGTAATAGCACTTGTGCCACTGACATTTGTAATATGTTATTAAATAAATATGTTCAGTAGAGTGAGGCTTTAGGTTATTTCTAGTTACTCACTGCAAATGATGAGTTTTGTGCTGTTATCTTTTTTTTTTTTTTTTTTTTTACAAAAAAAAAAGATAACAGCACGTCACACAATTTTTTATATTCATTTATTTTTTTTCTCCACATGAATATTCTACTGAGAAAAAGGCATATTGAAGTGTGCCAAATGGACCAGAAGAAAGCATGCTACTACTAGTGAAATGCAACTATTTGTATAATCTTGTTGCTAACCATTATGAAGAATCAACAAATACAGTATACATGCAGAAAACTGATAATGCATGTAAAAATCAATATTAGTTCTGCAGATGGTTCTTCAATTGCCTGTTAGGTGTTGAAAATCTGATTAGCATCTTAGTTTTCTATGATAGCAGATCTTGATCCATGTTTTAGTATACCCTCCTCCTTGTGAAATCAGTTACAACCCTTAATCATTTAATTAAAACTGGTGGTTTTCTAACAATTTACTTTTTTTTTCTTTGTATGTGCACAATTAAGCAATTATCTAAAAGAGATGGAAGTAAATATATCAAACTCTCTTAGCATGAGAATTTACTGCTTTTATTAAGACTCATATGATAATATGCAACAACAGAAAAGTAAGCTGGGATTTAATTATGGATTTTCATTTCTAGAATTTGAAAACAGTATTAGCTTGGTTACATTCAGGCATATGAATTAAAGAATTTAGTGATAGTCAATGTGCATTACCCACTCCCTTGATAAATTGCATTTGCAAGTTATGCCATAAGATGTGGTATAATTGTGAGATCGATATGTTATGAAATTGAATGGTTGGAGAAATGTGTATGATGGAAGCAAAAGAAAGGGGAGTGAAAGTAGGGCATGAAAGAGCAAAATTGTGAAAATAAACACTGGATTTTGTATGATTCACTGATATGAGAAGTCCTTGAGGAGAATAAGGAAATCATATTTTCCTGATACAAATGATTTAGCAGGTAACAAGTTTGGTATGCGAGAAGACATGAAAGAGTTGCTAGTGCATCAAAAAAAAAAAAAAAACGAGTGAGAAAGCAAAAGTTGAGTCTGTTGCAACAGTATGATAGAGATGGGCTGAGACGTGCAGGAGAAATGGTGTGGAGTTTGTGGAATTGTGGAGTGAGTTTGGTGGGTGGATGGATGGATGGATGGAAGGAAGGATTTACATAAGGTGGATGGCTTGCATCTAGACAAAATTTGTGTCAAGAGTCTTGAGAAAGTGTTGTTCAGTGAAAGTTTGGAAGTACAAAGTCAGAGAAACTGGAATGTTTATGGGGTACACATAGGTCCAGGCAATCAAGAGGTTAGTAAGTGGGAGAGTGATCACATGATGCAAAATACAGCACCCCAGGTTAACCTTAGTGTGGTGAGTAACACAAGGGGTGTAAAGCAAGTTGTGGGATGGAAGGAGTATTGTAGTTAATGTATACTAATACCAGAAGTATTTGAAATAAGGTTGAAATTTTTGGCATTGGTTAGCACAACTTGGCCAAAGGTTATTGAAGTATATCATGGGAACAAGGATACAGAGGAGAGCTCATGTGAAGCTACCTGGTGTGAGACAGAGACAGGCTAAAAAAGTAACTGGCTGTTACTATAATAGAGCCTCTGAAGCTCAGCCGATAAAGATGAAGCTCTTTGGTTCAGAAAGACCGGGGTTCAATTCCCGTCCATGGCATGACGAACCTTTATCTGATCTTTCGACTAAAGGTGAGTTAGCCGGTCTCATACAAAAGGTAGGGGGCTTTTTCACCCAGAAACTCTGATTTTTCATCACCCAGAACAGGCAAACTGGTCCTGTGAACACATGGATTTACAGTCATGAATACTTACAATATGTGGAAATGATAGGGTCCTCGCCACATGTCGTAATGCCCGTAGTTAATCATGAGTCGCATTGTGGTAGTCAACCTCCTAGATAGATGGCACTTGAATAGGATGATTGCTATAATCTGGGAGAAATGCAGATATGCACTCACGAATTACCATGATGAGTAGAGGTCAATTAATTATGGAGGCTTTCAGATTTTGATAATTATGTAGGACTTCAACTATGAGGACAGATTGGGAAGAGAAATGGTCATAGGCAGGGAAGGAAATGGATTTATACAACTGCAGAGAGATAATTACCTAAGCCAATAACAACATGTGGGGGGTAACATCAGAGAATCTAACACCAATCTAGCTATGCTTCCTCCACTTAGAGGAAGTGACCATGTAGTCTTGACCTACAGACATGCAGAATTTTCTGTTAAGGAATATATATGTGGAATTACAAAGCAGTGTGATAATAACAATCTGAGAAGTCAGCTTTCAGCAGAGCTATGAGATAAAAACTTGGAGGGTAGAGATGATGATGCATGGGAGGAGCAGTATCCAAATGTACATCTAGCATCACAAAGATAAATCAGGTAGGAATTAGATAGATGAATAGCTTCTTTAAGCAGAAGTTGTACACAAAGAAAACATTGTGGAGGGATTATAAAAAAAAGGTGATTATCATGCCCATAAGCAGTATAAGGCACAGACAAGAAGGGTGACCAGTATAATAATTTAGGCTAAAGCTAATTATGAGAGAAAGCTAGCTGATGAGGCCAAAACACACCCTAAAGAGTTCTTTCACTATGTGGCAAGTAAAAGGAAGAATGACTATAAGGATGACTACAAAAATTGCCGATGATGGGAAAGTAACAGAACCAAACCAAATAGTTGAATTACTGCGTGAGCATTTTGGTGCAGTGTACCATCTAGGTAGTGACACTGCAATGTCAGATGTACCAGTGACATAGAAGAAATGGAGATGCTTAAAATATTGCAGAACCTCAATACAAACATAGCCATGGGATTATATGGCATATCAGCCAATGTATTACAAGAATGTGCAATAAAATTATCAGCTCCTCTTACCAAGTTGTTTAAATTTAAGCTTCAGTACTGGATACATGTCAATAAAATGGAAAGAGGGCAAAATAGTTCCTGTGCATAAGGCAGGTTCCAAGTAGTAGCAAATTATAGGCCAATCAACATCTCAGGATGTGGTGGTTAACATATTAGAGAAATTGGTAAAAGAGAATTTAAGACTGAGTAGATAGAAATATATTCTATATAGCACAACATGGTTTTATGGAGGGTAGGTCTTGCTTTAGCAATTTGCTTCTTTATTATATATATATATATATATATATATATATATATATATAATAAAGTAACAATGGAGTTGGATAAGGGATGAAGTTGTGAAGCAAATGGGGATAGATATGAATTTGGCATTTTAGATTGGAAAGTGGCTGATGGACAGATATCAAAGTGATTTATGGAAGAATTGACTTCAGGAGAAAGCAAGTGATCAGTGATATACCACAGGGGTCAGTACCTTGTGACTTCTGTTGTTTAATTTGTATATCAATGATAGAGGAAATGATTTGACAGGAAATATTCAGTTGTTTGCTAATACTAATGCTAAACTGGGAAGAATAATTGTAAATGGAGGTGATGCAGAGATCCTGCAAGAAGACAAACTAGAAGTATGGGCAAAGGTAAATGGCTGCCAGTATAATGTTGCCAAGTGTAAGGTGATGCACTTTGGAACGAGACCTTGGTGGAACTGAACTGCAGGAAACTGATTAGGCCAGGGACTTGGGTGTGATTGTGGGCAAAGAGTTGAAGTTTAGAGGACGTATTGCAAAAGTATCTAAAACAGCACATCAGATTACATGGTTGTTGAAGAACACACTAACAAGCAGGGAGACAGAGAGGGTTGACGTTCCCCTATATAAGGCTTTAATAAGGCCACATCTGAACTGCCAGATTCCATGGGGATGAAGTTGTGGAGAGGAACTAGAGGCAAGTGAAAAGATTGTGGCAGGTCTATGGAATGCTCCCTATGAGAATAGATAAATCTGTAGGTTTCAAAAATCAGCTGATAGACGAAAAATAGGTAGCATGATAAAAGCATTTAAAGTTATTAAAGGGTTTTATAGGATGGACACTGAAGATTTTTTTCAATACATGGCAAGATAGGAGAAAACAAGGGGTCATCAGTGGAAGCTGTGTATGAGTGTGGTTATCAATTTTGTGCTTGGAGGGCAGTGAATGGGTTGCAAGACATGTTCATGGGTGCTTCATCAGTGAATAAGTTTAAAGAGAGGTATTATGTGAATGATGACTAGTGTGTGAACAATGAATTGCCTACAATGAGTCTTCTGACTCCATGGAGAACCTGTATAATAATTGGCTATAAAGCAAATCTTAATTTTTTTTTAATATAAAAAAAGAGAATATTGATGGTTAATGTCTTCATTGATGGTTAATGTCAAAATCTCTTTACATTCTCTTTCTAAACAAGATTTTTATTTAGAACTTTCGAGAACATGTCAATTTCATAATAGTTTAATGCAATAATATGATAAGCTTTTATTATTCGTAATCAAAGGGTGACAAAAATCCAGTAGTATTTTATTATACAAATATGCTGAAAGTAATTGATTTAAATGTTATTAAATTACTGACTAACTGTCAGACTGGCCAAAATAACAGATAATTTATGTAAAAATGCAGCTCTGAATAGGTTGGCAGTAAAAAAGCATAAAAGTCCTAGACAACAGAATAGAAAGAGAGATTATGCTCAATGACCACTCTTTAAGTAAATGATTTTCAGTGCCTTCGTTTCTACATTGATACTCTAACAGATAGTGGAAAGAAACAACAAAGCTCTTCAATTCCATTAAAGTCTAACTAATATCTGGAAGTCCAATCTCATCACCACAAATCCAAAAATTCATCTGCACAAAAAACAACCAACCAAGTCATATTTACAGAAGGCACCCTGACATGGAACATCACTAGAAATTTGTAGTCTAAATTTGCCCTCTAATAGAAACAATTCAAAAAAGTCAACTATGGTGATTGGTGTTCAAATTACATCAGAAGATTACGAATAACTAAAACAGTCAGACTTGTCTAAAATCTGGAAAGATTAATCTATCTCCACAGGAACAGAGGATTTTGGATGCAGCTGGTTTTCCAATAGAGACTTACGATGTCAGACTTAAAGAAGCTGATAGGAAACTTAAGTCTGATAGGAAAAAGGATAGCTACTTTTGAGATGTGGTATTACAGAACTGTTGAGGATATCATATACTGAAAGGCAGATAAACTGATGGGTGCCAGAAAGGATTGGTAGAACTTTAAGGCTTCTTAAAGATATTGACAGGAGAAAGTTGAAATACTTTAGACACATTGAGGATGGAAGAAGGGCTTCTCAAAACAGTAATAGAATGTAAAGTTCCAGGGAAAAGAGGAAGGGATATACAGCAAGATGAACTGTGTGTGGGAGATCTTCAGAGAATTGAAACCTCCAGAAAAGCATACAACAGGACCACCTAGTGAGGACTGGTGTGGCAAATCACCGAGTGATTTTGTGTGGTGATTTTGTACAGATTTACAAAATAAGATACAACGTTTAGTAATGAAATTCTCTATGAATTTCTCTCATAAATAAACAAAACTGGGATAGCTCTAAGTTTTTGTAAGCATTCTAAAAGTAACACATTTCAATAAAAGCAATTCCGTCAGGTCGAAAACAGTTTTAAAGTATTTTGTGTAACAAATAGTTACAGGTTTAACTACTGTGATAACAAATAAAACGTCACACAAGAATGGTATTGCGAAACGCATTCAAGTTTTTTTTAATAGCCTCGGATAATTTGTTTATTATATGGAAACATTGACATGTAAAGGTTTCTTAAGCTCGGTCGATTAACTTTGATTCGAGGATCTGGATGCGATTCCCAGTACGTGAGAAATCGTGTACTGATGTATATGCACATAAGGTTTATGTATATTTATGCAAAAGAAATTATGTTTAGCAGTTTAAACGGATTCTTTAGCAGTAAATAAATTGCTGATGCGACTATTTTCCTCCCGCTATTTTTAGGTGGGGGCGCAAGAGAGCGAAATCTATTAACTGGAATGCAAAACAAAATAAAGTGGTTTGCAGGAATTAAATGCAGCGCAAATTACTAACGTAGAGAAGGCAGGCGAGCGCGAGGTATACGAGATAATCTATGGTTAAAACAGCTGACAAAAAACATAGATACTCTTCCGCAAAATGCGTTATGGCCCGTTCGTATAAAAACTGTTCACAAAATTGAGATGTCACGAGAATTGTAATTTGTCGTTTCGTTTCAAATTTTGGTTTAAATTGGATCATTTTTTGCACAACATTTCACAGTAATAACTCTGCTTCGGCAAAATTCTGAATTCATCAGTAACAGAAGCATGCAAAGTTGTTATTCAGAAAATGTAGCATAGTAAAAAATGTAGCTTTTAATTAACTACTTGGGAATTTACAAAATTTGAACCTGAATTTGTATACACAAATCATCGTATGCCATAACGTCAAAACAAGAACACTACAAATATATCCAGCATGCTTTTAGAAGGTCAGGTCAGCTACCACAATCGGTGTATCACTGGTCCAAACTTGGGCAATGGCAAGAGAATTGAAATTTGAAGAAACCCACAATGTATAACTGCATTGCATATAGAATACCACGTAGTGAGTGTCAGAATATTCAGTTTGATCAATTTGTTGCTGACATCAGAGTAAACGCAATGTTTTCCTAGAAGAAAAGTTAAATGTTCCACTTGCCAATTCGTTTTTCACTATATACTGTTTTTACATTTCTCAACAACAAAGTGATAAAATATTAGAAATCCAATTTTAATACTCTTATGAGATTCTGGGAAAGTACTTTAAAATATTTTTAAAACTTTAATCCAAAGAGGCCTTTCATATACACACACAAAAAAGCGATTTCCGGTAGCAAATAATACTACCTTTAAAAATCGATTTATTATCTGAGCAACTTCAATAAGTGTCCGAAAGTGGAGCACAGTTTTGCTGCCGGAACCATCTGGCTGGAACAGATGTCAAAAAAAAAAAACATTTATTGATATTTTTCAGAACTGATTACTCTAAATGCTTTCGACAGTAAAACATGAAGTAAACAGTATTACGAGATTCTGATTTATTCAACTGCATCTGTGAGTAGAGGTATTGTTATACACCTCGAAAATATAATGAACTAACCCCAATTTCCGTGAAACTGCAGAAATATCGTAAAATCGGCTTGATCGTAATGATTACATCAAGAAACGATTGGCGATTCTATTAGTGCATATTTATTTGATATACAAATATACAATAACCCAAAAGAAGTTCACGTCAGTCATAGGACATGTGTGCGTGCAAAACTTGGGAGCAAAACGCGATTATATATGATCACAATCAGGTTTTCTGTATTTTATAATTAGAACAAATCACTCAAATTATGGCGGATCCTGTCGATATTAGAATACAAAAGGTTCATATATCTACATACTGACTGTCAATCTGTACTGTTACGTGATTAATTTCTTGAGTTTTCTGCAACGTCTTGGGAATTTTTAAAAATACCCAAGGACTGGTGAGAAGTGGTCCCTCAATTTATGTATCAAATGAGAAAACAATAAGTCATTGAATTTAGCCTTTTTTTTTTTTTAATGACTGGTGGCATTTTAAATGTCACCCCTATAAAAATTACAACCAGAGAAATGCTGTAGCAGCTGTAGCCAAAACAACTAATGCAAGCTAAAAAAAAAAGTCGGGACAAAAAAAAAAAAAGTTCTAATCAGTAAATTATACTTCTTCGGGTATTCGACAGAGTAATGAATCACGAGGAAGTATGTCAGCTATACATTGGATGTAGAGGTACAGCGTATCAGTAATTGCATTCCATGGAAATACATGAATCGACTAACTGTCAAGCAGTTGTTTATTTGTGCAGCATTGTTTTTTACGCGGGGTGAAGGGACGGATACGTAGAGGAACAATTAATACAACTTCGTACAGTTTCATCTGGCTAAGAAGTTAACGCTGAAAACACTTCGAATCAGGATGCACTAGCCACTAAGTACAATCTCTACATGTTCCACCTAGCAGTTTCTAATACGAAATGATATAAACAATTAGACAAAAGTTACGTAATAGCATTCGCGTATAGCAACTAATAATTAATCGTATTTTGAGCCATTACTGCTAAATGTCTTATTAAATTTTACCATCAAAATGATCCAAACGATTTGGACAGTGTTTCTATTTTACACACTAAATTTCATGAAATTTCATCAAGACGAATGAATTATTATTTGGATTCATTCCGAATAAAAACGGACCTATTTCAGCAAAGTCAGAAGGGGGGGGGGGGAATCAATGTCACTGGTTTTGCTAATAAAAGTAGCAGTATAAGATCTATAAAAAAAAATTTAAAAAAATGGGCAAGTCTGGAAACCCAGGACTAGTTTAAGAACAGATATCACCTCAATGAAACTTATTGCATTATCCTTTTTTCTTTTATCCTTAATCTGGAAGGATTACTGCATTATCATTTAAAGTTGCTTTACCAATTTTAAAAAATAAATAAGTCTTCAACATAACTAAACAATGAAAAATACATTCAACATTCTACGAGGGGCGATATGGGCTCATTTACAGAATACAGACAATTAAAGAGCAGAATTTTCTGTATTTGACTTGTTTTCGCGAGAACTATGAAAACTGCGATTACCTTATTCCAGAAACTCCATGTGGTGGCGCTTTTGCTAGAATTCCATAAGTGTCCAATTTTAGAGAGCATTTTATATTATAAAATTTCATTCCGCTGTTAGAAATGTAATTTTGTTTTGCCTAATTGTTCCAGCAGTTAGTACAAATGAAACCAAAACTGAAATACATAAACAAATTAACAAAGGTCATGAATACAGAGATCATTAAGTTCTATCAAGCCAGTGCGAAATCAGTTGTAGGACATTTTCTTCGAGTCAAAGACTCATCCAGGAAAACGTTTCTACACTTGTGACAGTGATTACGATAAATCACCACAGAATCCACAATTCATCATGAAAGCTGTACCTGCCTACAATATATAATACTGAATCTGAATCACTGAAATTGAAATAAATCCATCTCCTGATATAAAAAATGTTTAATTCACTACTCCCGTATATCAAGTTCGAATCAATTTTGCCATAATAATAAACGCCGATCATTATCCTGATGTGCGTGCACACACACACGGTATATAGGATACTTTAGAAGAGGTATATAATTCAGATGACATCACTACCTTAAGATCAACAATTTTGTTCCAAATCGTTCTTATTTATTAAGTCTAATGGTGTCAAACTCTCATTTTGGTCTTCTAAAAGGCAACAATAACCGACCTAGATCGTTTTCTTCCTCTAGGTCTCTAGATCTGTTTTTGTTCATTTTACTCGCGCATTTTGTTTAAGTGACCATACCATCATAGATTAGATGGTCCCTTTTTGATATCTCCCCTTTCATATGAAAAAAAAAAAAACTTATTTTAAACCAAAATTGAACCATAGAGGCATCATGTGTACACGCGAAATTTCGAATTTTATTACATTCCATCCAGCCAAAGAAAGAATTTCTCTTTGCTACTATCGACTAAAACAAAAATAGGAATGGTGGACAGATTTTTGCAGGGATTCAAATTCATAGGTGCTTTTGCGAAAGGGTATCTAAAAATAACTAGCCGCTGACACATGATAAAATGTTATTCTGCCAGCGATTCAGAAGAATATATGTGGAAAGTGGAATATACACAACGAGAGTAGCAGCGGAACCTGGTGCTATCTTGGATATAATAGAAGTCGCAAGGAGTTAAGTGACCACTTAACTCCTTCTTGGAAGAAAAAAAAAAAAAGCCTAGAAAACGCTCGAAGCATTCTTGATGGATTTTAACAAACGTCGTTTTCAAACACGACAATCCAAAAACGCAACGGAAAAATCCTTGTGTCAGAATTCGCTTTATTATTATACCTACAAGCAGAACGTCCTAATCCATTGAGGATGCTTCAGTCATTTCTTACCAAGAATATGTACTGTTATCCAGGGCCGATTTCATCATAAGGCGAACCTCGGCAATCGCCTAGGGGCGCTAAGACAAATAACCACATGTGTAGGTGTATGTGTGCGAGTATGACAAAATATATATAGAAAGACAATGTATAAGGTGCCTAAGTTTTCTTTGCCTAGGGGCACAGATACTCTCGGATCGGCCCCTGCTGTTATCCCCCTCCCCTCGCAAAATATTCTGTGCAACAAGTTGTTTTAACAATTTGTGATCATTTGATTTTTTTTTTTTTAAATGAACGTTAGTTTTTATCTTTTTCTCACTGCAAACACATTAAGAATAAGCATAAACAATGAGCAAAACAAATGTTGACAAGGATAAGCACAGCGGAATATTTATTCGAAACAGTTAAATAAGCCAGGTGTCGACTTAGCTGATTAGTTATTCCAAGATGTTAAACTTGTCACAAAATTTAAAGTGCAGATACGATAAACATTCTGATCGATTTGAATTCGTGGTTAAATATGATTTCATAAAATGAGCATACTTAGGTAGTGTATAATATCTGACACTTTTAATGAAATATTACGTTCATGTTCTCACCTAATGAAAGACTAAAACGTGCTTTAATGCGATCGAGTATGATCGCATGTCGGGTGGTCCATAAGTCACGGAAGTGGTTAAACATTTAATTTTCTTTTTTATTGTTATAATCAAATACAGAACCTAGAGATTTTTGTTTATTGGTTATGAAAAACTAAATCAAATAAATGCCTTCCATTTTCTAACTGCAACGCCCTAATTTCTACGAATGTTCTCCTTCAGCTGTTGGATTGTCTGGGACTTGTTCATATACACTTTTTCAAGTAACATAGGAAGCAGTCGGGAGGGTGGGGGAAGTTATTCACCCCACCCTCCCGAATAACGGAAAACCCTGTAATAGTAGTGTCATCAGCTTACTTGGAATACGAAGAAAGAATAGGTGGGGAAATATTTAGTGTAAAATAGTATTCCGAACGTTGGCAAAATTTCTTTGACAAGAGCCTCTCTTTTTTATATAAAAAAAAATACTAATTAAAATCATTGTGGATTGTATTTGCAAGATGTCTATTCCCGCTGAAAACCAGACAATAACTGCATGTTCTTCGGCTTTTGTGTGTGTGTGTGTGTGTGTAGAATGAGAAACCCGTAGAATCCCAATGAGACCGACTGACTCACAATCAACAGAAAAATTCTAGGAAGCGTTCCTCATCCTAGGAAGGATCTTTCCGACCAAAGAGAAACCACAGTTTTGTTGTGCTCGCGATTACACTAGGGGCCCATCTATTTATGATGAGCTATCATTGCATGCTGCCATTCCATGCAATGTTCACTTCCATAATTAAATCATGCAAATGAAATCTTATGAAACACTAATCAGTATATATATATAGAGAGAGAGAGATTGAATAGTAGTTGGTCATTTTTGAGACAAATGAAAATAAATATTGAAAGTGACCAAAGACCTATAAAGTTTCTCCAATATGAAAACCACCGTTTCCCCTCCTTTTCATTCGTTAGGCAGTTAGTTTCGTCATAGTGTTACGTAATGCACTTTATTTGCTTTTCCCGACGTTCAAGGCCAGTGGCATAAAAAAAGCAATAGGCAAGAATCGATTGGGGGAGTTGCCAAGTTTACGATTTCTACTCACCAGTTTTACTGCAGCGGAGAAACTGATGACTAAGAACAAACATTTCTACTTTTTTTTTCATCTAAAATATTTTGACGAAAAGAGTATTGATTCTACTCGATTGAAATTAAGATTCCACGCATAAGACGAATTAAATAAGAAACTCAAGAAGTGCAAAACAAGCTATTAAAACCAGAATGCTTAAACGATTTAAAATTCGTCACATTACCAAAAAAATAAATAAATAGTATAATTACAGATAATTCCCAACCAACTGGACTTACACAGTACGAATCTTATAAGAGTAACGTTTTACATGCATAGTGTCCCAGACCGAATGCCACATTTCGGGGAGGAATTCGTTCAAGTGATTATATAAAATAAAAGTTTATATAAATATGCGTGTAATTCCGGAAGGGGAGGAGAGAGAGAGATACGTTCATTTCACAATTCGGTTGTTACCAACTTCAACGTTCCCTGACCATTCACGTCGTATCGTGGTCTAGTCAAGCAGTTTGGAAAGAGTTCTCAGAATGATCAGTTGATTCCATTATTCGGTTGATTTGGCTTAACTGCTTTTACTGAGTTGTGGCTAAATTTTTCAAATGAGGAAAATGCTGACATCCACTTAATTGATCAACGTTTTCGATTATCTCTAATCGAAAAGTTCCAATTAATGTATATGAATGGCTACAACAAACTGGATCACATGGTGTTATGTCACCTGCATTATATTAATCACCAAATGAATTCAAAATAACATTTGTAGCAGCACAATGTATTCCTGGGACAAGTACTCTGAATATTTGCACACCTTTGAGCTCCAAAAACGAATATTTGGTGGGTGCTAGGTAAACATTGTTTACCAATACGTAAAAGGAATATTGCACCAACGATCAAGCACGAGAACTGTTATTCAATACTTGAAAATCCTAATGTATGCGGCTCACTTCATTCACCGAAAACGACATCGACTCGTAAATGGTCATTTTATAAGATCTTTAATTACAATCAAAGCAAATGGGCCTACGAGGTCAGAGTATTGCCTGTAAACTACATGTTCTCTGACAGGTTTAGCTGTTATATGGACGAAAAAAAACTTTCGTATGAGATCAGCCAACGCACATTCAGTCTTATGGACTGGTGAAAATCCCTGTCACACATGAATTTCCAAATGCCATTTCCGGTAAATGTGTGGTATGTGACAATATCGGATTTCTAGAAGTCAAGTTACTTGGTCGTGATAGGCCACTGAGCCTAACATGAAAGGAAAGATGGGTATGGTATGGGTGTGGTGAGAACTGTCTAATCGGACTGTGTTTCACAATAACGTAGTGGGGGAAACACATACCTACATTTTCAAAAAAAAATAAGCATCCAAATTTTTGGAGATCGCTTCGCTATCGACGAAATGGCGTTTATTCCATCGTGGAACTCCACATTTTTTTGAAGGCTTTCGATTATCTAAACCTTCGCTGTCCCAACCAATGGATTGGACGAAGATATTATCCTTGGACCAGCTTGATCTCCTGATCTTAGTAATTAATATTTCATAAAAGCAAACCCTTGCTAACGTCTAATTCCAATATAACCAACAGGGTTTTTCCTTACACTTACATCTATATCCCCCCTACTAGGCAGAAGTCGGACTATTTTTTTTTCTAGTCACTTAAATCAAGCCTGAATTTGATATATTCCTCTTGGATTGCGGGGGGGGGATATTTTGAAATGCAGAAGGACAACGCATATGTCTCTTAATTGCCATGTTGTTCTGGCCGGTTTGTTTCGCGGATTTAAAGTCCGTCACTTCCGTATTGAGACCGGATGACTCACTTTCAGTTGCGATGCTCCATAAGAGGTTCTGCGAATCCTAGACGGAATTCTAGCTCTCTCTCTCTCTCTCACCAAACAGCATCGTCGTTACCAACTGAGCTATTGACGATCCCCTCTCTTGAACAACTATGTATATATTTATGATAATGTCATCCAAGAGATTATGTTCTTTCAGTGCGCTAGTAGAGTAGATCGACGAAATTTCAGAAATCTCCATATTTCAGAACGGCCACATTTACTTTCTCAATGTTTCATCGATCTACTCTACTCGTGAATGAAAGAGACCAAGGGTAATGAGACCGATGTAATATTGTCAACCGTGTGCGTGTTCAACTGGCCGGTTTGTATGAAAATCAAGGTTTCCGGGAGTTAAAAAAATAATAATAAATAAATAAAAATCCTTCCATCATCGCATGAGAGTTGAGGAGAAAGAAGAAATCTGTTGACACTAGATCTGAAGATAGGGGAACATTATCGATATCAATGCAAGAGTTGGAAGAAACTAACAAAACACAAATCTGGCTCTTTTTTTTTTTTTTTCCTGTTAATAACGCTGCAAGATAATTATCCAAGTGCAAAAGAGGTGGAAGTAAGAAGTCAATGGACAAATCTTATGGTCAATATATTCGGCAAAGGTCCAAAAAATGGATGATTGCATATTTGCACACGATGACAATTCCCGTTTTGGAGGTGCTGATAATTTTCATGCAAACTATTTCGAGCTTTAATGTAAAAGAATAAAGATTTCGATGTAAGTCAGAAGATAAATGCGAGATTCTCAAGTCTTGTCGTACTTCCTGAGGACACCAAATCTTATCGCTTGGTAAGAATTATAAGCAAAATGGAGAATTAATGTCCCGCACCTTGTTTCAGAGGTGCGTAGAATGAAAATGCTTGAACAGAAAGACGAAATAATAATCCAAAGAAAAGAAGACATGCCACTTGATGTTTTTATAATGCCCATAAGAAGATGAGAATATGGGAGAAGAAATGGACGCTAATGTCAGGATTATCTGGTATTTAGGAGTGTCTGGGAAGCAACTAAGCCCACTAGTCCAATGTATATCTTAATGCCTCTGCATTGTTGGGAAAGCGCAATTGCAGGAAAGCCTGCAATTGCACTGTTGCGAATGTTAGCATATTCGTGAATTAGCCATTAAAAGTTGTAAGAAAACTGGGGATCTAAACGTTTCAGTAAAACTAAAGTCAGAACTGGTTGGTAGCATTAGGCGAGTAAATAGAGGGGAGGGGGGGGGCATTCACATCAAAAAGGATGTTCTAGTGAAAGGCGCTCTGATATGGAATTATGAATATATATATATATATATATATATATATATATATATATATATATATATATATAAACAAATGCTACTTTTCAGAGAAAAACAATAATTAGGAAAAGTGATATGAGTAGTGATCGAAGAAAAAATTATATTCGGCATGAAACTCTGATTCAGTAATTGCTAAGTATGTGGTTTTGAAGAGTGGAAATGGATAATCACCAAAAGGTCGGTAAGACGACTGGTTAGGTAGGTTTAAAAAATAAAAATAAAAAATATGTAATATTTCACTCTGCTCGATTTTTTCATGGTCACTTGAATCCAAGTGTATACTGGTTTGCTAAACCATACGGGGGGGAAGCAAAATTATTCAACAGCTAACTTGAGGCCTCCTAAAAGCATTAAAGTCTAGTATTATAACGACCGTCTTAAGAATACGAGTTTAAGTTGTATTCTTAAAAATATAATATAAATAAAAGGGGGGGGAGGAACTACCTGTCATCGATGTCCGAAAACATTATATACTGAAAAAACAAAGAGGGAAAAGTGAGCCAGGCATTTGGTTGATAGAAAGAAAAGCCTATTGCCTCTTTTATTTAAGTAATTTATGGGTGCACCTTTTTTGACAACTCGTATAGCAAAGTATATAAGTTCTTTTCGCTATACCCTCAGTATTAATCTGGTCTGCCTACTCAGTGATGAGACCCCAATGAGGGTTGAAACAGGTTTGGGTTTCAACCTTCCACCATAATGTAATAACGTCATACATCTCCTAGGAGACGTGTTATACATTATGGGAAATACTAAGAATAGTGATCAGAGCTTTATTAAACTTTGCTACGAGTTGCACTACGTGCTTTAGCTTATGCTAGTATCCGCCGATAGTTTTATAGTAAATATAGTTTACTATATTCGGCATGAAACTCTGATTCCGATCTGTGAGTTTCTTATTCGGCTTTGAAATAATGTGGGATTTAATATCCCCTTCATTTAAATAATGTTTATTATAAAAATAAAATAACATGAATCTGCAAAATGATAAAGAATAAAATACAGTATTAAGTTATTTTTTCCGATATTTGCATTCGACTTTACAAAACAGACTACGATTGAAGTTATGGATGAGCGGAAGTTTAAAGAAAACCTAAATTCTTTTTTTGGAAGTACTGCTAAATCCAAGACTATACTATGGGTCAATGTATTGTATCTTAACTGTGTGTATTGTTCTGGCTGGTTAGTGGGATGAAAAACCCTGCCATATCCGCACGATAAAACTCACATTCAGATGAAAAAAATAATCTTATATTAATGCAGGATTTCTGTGGTGGACATTTTTCTATAACATCCCTATATATAAAATAATCGTTACAAAACCTTCAGGATGAGCACTGCTTGCCAAGGGTGGACCTAGAAAGCCACAGTTCATAGAGCTTTCCCATAGAGTTCTTGTTATTAAACCACAGTCAATTCAGGAGAGAAAAATACTAATTAAACATCTTTCCAACCTTTTGTAAGGAACCGCTCGTTTCTTCATTAAATTGAGCTTCGTTCTATGTTATTACTGGATGGGATAACATGTTGTCAGACAATAAGACACCAGAAATCGGCCTTATATCGAAGTAATTGGACGAAAAGAAACACGTTGCTGTTCTTGTTTATACCACTCAATTTACATCACACACACACTGCTTCTTCCTCTGTGCTTTTTTCCCGCTTCCATCGCAGGGTCCGCGTGTTACGTAGATACGTTTGTTAGTACAAACCGCAGCCGGCCTTGTCGCCGAGCCTGCCGCTGAGGGGGAATGTATTTTTTTGACTACAGCAGCGTGTGTTCACGGGGCCGGTTTGCCTGTTTACGGGATGAAAAACCCCAGATAAATTGGGGGAGGGGGAACCCTACTGTCCACGCCCAAGACCGGCTAACTTGGCTATGTTAGCCGGTCTTGGCTAACTTGACTAACAAGCTCCTCACGTCGTCGACGGGAATCGAACCTAGGACACTCCTTCCCGCATATGGTTGCGAAGCGCGCAGCCACTAGGCTAACCGCGCGGACACATCACACACACTGCTATATTATTAAAATAGTTCGCCCACCGTTTGTAGGTTCATGCTGAAGGGGAGAAAGAAATGAAGGACGTCCGAATTGGTCGCCAACACGCGAAATCACGTACTTTATAGGTAAAATTTTCGAACTGTTATACAAGCAACATAGTTAACTACAATAATCATAAATGAGAAGTTAATTTTCCGACCGGTAATAATAAACCACTCATCCCACTATACGGACTGATTACCCTATTATCGGAATGGATTCTCCTTTTTCTGAGATGCGCAGAAGTGTCGAAGGATCTCTAATCGGTGGGCGAACTATATCTTAAACATGGTTCTAAAATTGTCGTTCAGTATAATCTTTTCCTGCAAATTTGGTGGCCTAGTTTTATTGGCAACAGAGCTCATTTTTTATTATGAAAATAGCTCATGTAA